>NC_041389.1:429509580-429512985 GCF_002162155.2 Triticum dicoccoides
TCTATTATCTAGTACAAATAATTTTACACTAGAATTGAACTAGCTCTATAACCTAGTACAAATCATTTTACACTAGAGTTGAACTAGCTCTATGACCTAGTAGACACAATTTTAGACTAGAGTTGAACTAGCTCTATAACCTAGTACAAATAATTTTACACTAGAATTGAACTAGCTCTATAACCTAGTACAAATCATTTTACACTATAGTTGAACTACCTCTATAACCTAGTATAATTAATTTTACACTAAAATTGAACTAGCTCTATAACCTAGTACAAATCATTTTACACTAGAGTAGAACTAGCTCTATAACCTAGTACAAATAATTTTACACTAGAAATGAACTAGCTCTATAACCTACTACAAATAATTTTACACTAGAATTGAACTAACTCCATAACCTAGTACAAAAAACTACACTAGATTTGAACTAGCTCGGTAACCAAGCACAAATAATTTTACACTAGAAATGAACTAGCTCTATAACCTGGTACACATAATTTTACACTTGCATTGTACTAGGGCTATAACCTAGTACAAATCATTTCACACTAGAGTTTAACTAGCTCTATAACGTAGTACAAATAATTTTACACTTGAAATGAACTAGCTCTATAACCTAGTACACATAATTTTACACTAGCATTGTACTAGGACTATAACCTAGTACAAATCATTTTACACTAGAGTTAAACTAGCTCTATGACCTAGTACACACAATTTTAGACTGGAGTTGAGCTAGCTCTATAACCTAGTACAAATCATTTTACACTAGAGTTGAACTAGCGCTATGACCTAGTACACACAATTTTAGACTAGAGTTGAACTAGCTCTATAACCTAGTACAAATAATTTTAAACTAGAGTAGAACTAGCTCTATAACCTAGTACAACTAATTTTACACTAGAGTTGAACTAGCTCTATTACCTAGTACAAATAATTTTACACTAGAGTTGAACTAGCTCAATAACCTAGTACAAATCATTTTACACTAGAGTTAAACTAGCTCTATGACCTAGTACACACAATTTTAGACTGGAGTTGAGCTAGCTATATAACCTAGTACAAATAATTTTAAATTAGAGTTGAACTAGCTCTATAACCTAGCACAAATAATTTTACACTAGAGTTGAACTAGCTCTATAACCTAGCACAAATAATTTTACACTAGAATTGAACTAGCTCTGTAAATAAGTACAAATAATTTTACACTAGAAATGAACTAGCTCTATAACCTGGTACACATAATTTTACACTGGCATTGTACTAGGGCTATAACATAGTACAAATCATTTTACACTACAGTTGAACTAGCGATATGACCTAGTACACACAATTTTTAACGAGACTTGAACTAGCTCTATGATCTAGTACAAATCATTTTACACTATAGTTGAACAGCTCTATAAACTAGTACAAATAACTTTACACTAGAATTGAACTAGCTCTATAACCTAGTAAAAAATTACACTAGAGTTGAACTACCACTATAACGTAGTACAAATAATTTTACACTAGAAATGAACTAGCTCTATAACTTAGTACACATAATTTTACACTAGCATTGTACTAGGACTATAACCTAGTATAAATAATTTCACACTAGAGTTGAACTAGCTCTATGACCTAGTACACACAATTTTTAACGAGACTTGAACTAGCTCTATGACCTAGTACAAATCATTTTACACTATAGTTGAACTAGCTCTATAAACTAGTACAAATAACTTTACACTTCAAATTGAACTAGCTCTATAACCTAGTAAAAGAATTACACTAGAGTTGAACTAACACTATAACATAGTACATATAATTTTACACTAGTAATGAACTAGCTCTATAACCTAGTGCACATAATTTTACACTAGCATTGTACTAGGGCTATAACCTAGTACAAATAATTTCACACTAGAGTTGAACTAGCTCTATGACCTAATACACACAATTTTAGACTAGATTTGAGCTAGCTCTATAACCTAGTACAAATAATTTTAAACTAGAGTTGAACTAGCTCTATAACCTAGTACAAATAATTTTACACTAGAATTTAACTAGCTCTATAACATAGTACAAATTATTTTACACTAGAATTGAACTAGCTCTATGACCTAGTACAAATCATGTTACACTATAGTTGAACTAGCTATATAACCTAGTACAAATAAGTTTACACTAGAATTGAACTAGCTCTATAACCTAGTACAAATAATTTTACACTAGAGTTGAACTAGCTCTATAACCTAGCACAAATAAATTTACCCTAGCGTTGAACTAGGTCTATAACCTAGTACAAATCATTTTACACTATAGTTGAACTAGCTCTATTATCTAGTACAAATAATTTTACACTAGAATTGAACTAGCTCTATAACCTAGTACAAATCATTTTACACTAGAGTTGAACTAGCTCTATGACCTAGTAGACACAATTTTAGACTAGAGTTGAACTAGCTCTATAACCTAGTACAAATAATTTTACACTAGAATTGAACTAGCTCTATAACCTAGTACAAATCATTTTACACTATAGTTGAACTACCTCTATAACCTAGTATAATTAATTTTACACTAAAATTGAACTAGCTCTATAACCTAGTACAAATCATTTTACACTAGAGTAGAACTAGCTCTATAACCTAGTACAAATAATTTTACACTAGAAATGAACTAGCTCTATAACCTACTACAAATAATTTTACACTAGAATTGAACTAACTCCATAACCTAGTACAAAAAACTACACTAGATTTGAACTAGCTCGGTAACCAAGCACAAATAATTTTACACTAGAAATGAACTAGCTCTATAACCTGGTACACATAATTTTACACTTGCATTGTACTAGGGCTATAACCTAGTACAAATCATTTCACACTAGAGTTTAACTAGCTCTATAACGTAGTACAAATAATTTTACACTTGAAATGAACTAGCTCTATAACCTAGTACACATAATTTTACACTAGCATTGTACTAGGACTATAACCTAGTACAAATCATTTTACACTAGAGTTAAACTAGCTCTATGACCTAGTACACACAATTTTAGACTGGAGTTGAGCTAGCTCTATAACCTAGTACAAATCATTTTACACTAGAGTTGAACTAGCGCTATGACCTAGTACACACAATTTTAGACTAGAGTTGAACTAGCTCTATAACCTAGTACAAATAATTTTAAACTAGAGTAGAACTAGCTCTATAACCTAGTACAACTAATTTTACACTAGAGTTGAACTAGCTCTATTACCTAGTACAAATAATTTTACACTAGAGTTGAACTAGCTCAATAACCTAGTACAAATCATTTTACACTAGAGTTAAACTAGCTCTATGACCTAGTACACACAATTTTAGACTGGAGTTGAGCTAGCTATATAACCTAGTACAAATAATTTTAAA
>NC_041389.1:429512995-429519483 GCF_002162155.2 Triticum dicoccoides
GAATTGAACTAGCTCTATAACCTAGTACAAATCATTTTACACTAGAGTTGAACTAGATCTATGACCTAGTAGACACAATTTTAGACTAGAGTTGAACTAGCTCTATAACCTAGTACAAATAATTTTACACTAGAATTGAACTAGCTCTATAACCTAGTACAAATCATTTTACACTATAGTTGAACTACCTCTATAACCTAGTATAATTAATTTTACACTAAAATTGAACTAGCTCTATAACCTAGTACAAATCATTTTACACTAGAGTAGAACTAGCTCTATAACCTAGTACAAATAATTTTACACTAGAAATGAACTAGCTCTATAACCTACTACAAATAATTTTACACTAGAATTGAACTAACTCCATAACCTAGTACAAAAAATTACACTAGATTTGAACTAGCTCGGTAACCAAGCACAAATAATTTTACACTAGAAATGAACTAGCTCTATAACCTGGTACACATAATTTTACACTTGCATTGTACTAGGGCTATAACCTAGTACAAATCATTTCACACTAGAGTTTAACTAGCTCTATAACGTAGTACAAATAATTTTACACTTGAAATGAACTAGCTCTATAACCTAGTACACATAATTTTACACTAGCATTGTACTAGGACTATAACCTAGTACAAATCATTTTACACTAGAGTTAAACTAGCTCTATGACCTAGTACACACAATTTTAGACTGGAGTTGAGCTAGCTCTATAACCTAGTAGAAATAATTTTAAATTAGGGTTGAACTACCTCTATAACCTAGTACAAATAATTTGAAACTGGAGTTGAACTAACTTCATAACCTATACAAATAATTTTACACTAGAGTTTAACTAGCTCTATAACCTAGTACACATCATTTTACAATATAGTTGAACTAGGTATATAACCTAGTTCAAATAATTTTACACTAGAATTGAACTAGCTCTCTAACCTAGTACAAATAATTTAACACTAGAGTTGAACTAGCTCTATAACCTAGCACAAATAATTTTACACTAGCGTTGAACTAGGTCTCTAACCTAGTACAAATCATTTTTACTATAGTTGAACTAGCTCTATTATCTAGTACAAATAATTTTACACTAGAATTGAACTAGCTCTATAACCTAGTACAAATCATTTTACACTAGAGTTGAACTAGCTCTATGACCTAGTACACACAATTTTAGACTAGAGTTGAAGTAGCTCTATAACCTAGTAAAACTAATTTTAAATTAGAGTTGAACTAGCTCTATAACCTAGTACAAATAATTTTACAGTAGAGTTGAACTAGCTCTATTACCTAGTACAAATAATTTTACACTAGAGTTGAACCTAGCTCTATAACCTAGTACAAATCATTTTACACTAGAATTGAACTAGCTCTGTAAACAAGTACAAATAATTTTAAACTAGAAATGAACTAGCTCTATAACCTGGTACACATAATTTTACACTACCATTGTACTAGGGCTATAACCTAGTACAAATCATTTTACACTAGAGTTGAACTAGCTCTATGAGCTAGTACACACAATTTTTAACGAGACTTGAACTAGCTCTATGATCTAGTACAAATCATTTTACACTATATTTGAACTAGCTCTATAAACTAGTGCAAATAACTTTACACTAGAATTGAACTAGCTCTATAACATAGTAATAAAAATTACACTAGAGTTACACTACCACTATAACGTAGTACAAATAATTTTACACTAGAAATGAACTAGCTCTATAACCTAGTACACATAATTTTACACTAGCATTGTACTAGGGCTATAACCTAATACAAATAATTTCACACTAGAGTTGAACTAGCTCTATGACATCGTACACAAAATTTTTAACGAGACTTGAACTAGCTCTATGACCTAGTACAAATCATTTTACACTATAGTTGAACTAGCTCTATAAACTAGTACAAATAACTTTACACTAGAAATTGAACTAGCTCTATAACCTAGTAAAAAATTACGCTAGAGTTGAACTAGCACTATAACATAGTACAAATAATTTTACACTAGTAATGAACTAGCTTTATAACCTAGTACACATAATTTTACACTAGCATTGTACTAGGGCTATAACCTAGTACAAATAATTTCACACTAGAGTTGAACTAGCTCTATGACCTAATACACACAATTTTAGACTAGATTTGAGCTAGCTCTATAACCTAGTACAAATAATTTTAAACTAGAGTTGAACTAGCTCTATGACCTAGTACAAATAATTTTACACTAGAATTGAACTAGCCTTATAACATAGTACAAATAATTTTACACTGGAGTTGAACTAGCTCTATAACCTAGCACAAATAAATTTACCCTAGCGTTGAACTAGGTCTATAACCTAGTACAAATCATTTTACACTATAGTTGAACTAGCTCTATTACCTAGTACAAATAATTTTACACTAGAATTGAACTAGCTCTATAACCTAGTACAAATCATTTTACACTACAGTTGAACTAGCTCTATGACCTAGTACACACAATTTAAGACTAGAGTTGAACTAGCTCTATAACCTAGTAAAAATAATTTTAAATTAGAGTTGAACTAGCTCTATAACCTAGTACAAATAATTTTACAGTAGAGTTGAACTAGCTCTATTACCTAGTACAAATAATTTTACACTAGAGTTGAACCTAGCTCTATAACCTAGTACAAATCATTTTACACTAGAATTGAACTAGCTCTGTAAACAAGTACAAATAATTTTAAACTAGAAATGAACTAGCTCTATAACCTGGTACACATAATTTTACACTAGCATTGTACTACGGCTATAACCTAGTACAAATCATTTTACACTAGAGTTGAACTAGCTCTATGAGCTAGTACACACAATTTTTAACGAGACTTGAACTAGCTCTATGATCTAGTACAAATCATTTTACACTATAGTTGAACTAGCTCTATAAACTAGTACAAATAACTTTACACTAGAATTGAACTAGCTCTATAACATAGTAATAAAAATTACACTAGAGTTACACTACGACTATAACGTAGTACAAATAATTTTACACTAGAAATGAACTAGCTCTATAACCTAGTACACATAATTTTACACTAGCATTGTACTAGGGCTATAACCGAATACAAATAATTTCACACTAGAGTTGAACTAGCTCTATGACATAGTACACACAATTTTTAACGAGACTTGAACTAGCTCTATGACCTAGTACAAATCATTTTACACTATAGTTGAACTAGCTCTATAAACTAGTACAAATAACTTTACATTAGAAATTGAACTAGCTCTATAACCTAGTTAAAAATTACGCTAGAGTTGAACTAGCACTATAACATAGTACAAATAATTTTACACTAGTAATGAACTAGCTTTATAACCTAGTACTCATAATTTTACACTAGCATTGTACTAGGGCTATAACCTAGTACAAATAATTTCACACTAGAGTTGAACTAGCTCTATGACCTAATACACACAATTTTAGACTTGATTTGAGCTAGCTCTATAACCTAGTACAAATAATTTTAAACTAGAGTTGAACTCGCTCTATGACCTAGTACAAATAATTTTACACTAGAATTGAACTAGCTCTATAACATAGTACAAATAATTTTACACTAGAGTTGAACTGGCTCTATAACCTAGCACAAATAAATTTACCCTAGCGTTGAACTAGGTCTATAACCTGGTACAAATCATTTTACACTATAGTTGAACTAGCTCTATTACCTAGTACAAATAATTTTACACTAGAATTGAACTAGCTCTATAACCTAGTACAAATCATTTTACACTAGAGTTGAACTAGCTCTATGACCTAGTAGACACAATTTTAGACTAGAGTTGAACTAGCTCTATAACCTAGGACAAATAATTTTACACTAGAATTGAACTAGCTCTATAACCTAGTACAAATAATTTTACACTAGAATTGAACTAGCTCTATATCCTAGTACAAATCATTTTACACTATAGTTGAACTAGCTCTATTATCTAGTACAAATAATTTTACATTAGAATTGAACTAGGTCTATAACCTAGTACAAATAATTTTACAATAGAGTTGAACTAGCTCTATTACCTAGTAAAAATAATTTTACACTAGAGTTGAACTAGCTCTATAACCTAGTACAAATCATTTTACACTATAGTTGAACTAGCTCTATAACCTAGTACAAATAATTCTACACTAGAATTGAACTTGCTCTATAACCTAGTACAAATAATTTTACACTAGAGTTGAACTAGCTCTATATTCTAGTGCACATAATTTTACACTAGTGTTGAACTAGGGCTATAAGCTAGTACAAATCATTTTACACTATAGTTGAACTACCTCTATAACCTAGTACAAATAATTTCACACTAAAATTGAACTAGCTCTATAACCTTGTATAAATCATTTTACAATAGAGTAGAACTAGCTCGGTAACCTAGTACAAATAATTTTACACTAGAAATTGAACTAGCACTATGACCTAGTACAAATAAGTTTACACTAGAATTGAACTACCTAGTACAAATAATTTTACACTAGAATTGAACGAGCTCTATAACATAGTACAATTTTTTTTACACTAGAGTTGAACTAGCTCTGTAACCAAGTACAAATAATACACTAGAAATGAACTAGCTCTATAAGTTGGTACACTTAATTTTACACTAGCATTGTACTAGGGCAATAACCTAGTACAAATCATTTTACACTAGAGTTGAACTAGCTCTATGACCTAGTACACACAATTTTAAACGAGACTTGAACTAGCTCTCTGACCTAGTACAAATCATTTTACACTATAGTTGAACTAGCTCTATAAACTAGTACAAATAACTTTACACTAGAATTGAACTAGCTGTATAACCTAGTACAAAAAAATTACACTAGAGTTGAACTAGCACTATAACGTAGTCCAAATAATTTTACACTAGCATTGTACTAGGGCTATAACCTAGTATAAATAATTTCATACTAGAGTTGAACTAGCTCTATGACCCAGTACACACAATTTTAGACTAGAGTTGAGCTAGCTCTATAACCTAGTATAAATAAATTTAAACAAGAGTTTAATTAGCTCTATAACCTAGTACAAATAATTTTATACTAGAATTTAACTAGCTCTATAACCTAGTACAAATAATTTTACACTAGAATTGAACTAGCTCTATAACCTATTACAAATCACTTTACATTATAGTTGAACTAGATATATAACCTACTACAAATAATTTTACACTAGAATTGAACTAGCTCTATAACCTAGTACAAATAATTTTACACTAGTGTTGAACTAGGGATAGAAGCTAGTACAAATCAGTTTACCTCTATAACCTTGTACAAATAATTTCACACTAAAATTGAACTAGCTCTATAACCTAGTACATATTATTTTACACTAGAGTAGAACTAGCTCTATAACCTAGTACAAATAATTTTACACTAGAAATGAACTAGCTCTATAACCTAGTACAAATAATTTCACACTAGAATTGAACTACCTAGTACAAATAATTTTACACTAGAATTGAACTAACTCTATAACCTAGTACAAAAATTTTTACACTAGAGTTGAACTAGCTCTGTAACCAAGTACAAATAATACACTAGAAATGAACTAGCTCTATAACCTACTACACTTAATTTTACACTAGCATTGTACTAGGGCAATAATCTAGTACAAATCATTTTACACTAGAGTTGAACTAGCTCTGTGACCTAGTACACACAATTTTAAACGAGACTTGAACTAGCTCTCTGACCTAGTACCAATCATTTTACACTATAGTTGAACTAGCTCTATAAACTAGTACAAATAACTTTACACTAGAATTGAACTAGCTGTATAACCTAGTACAAAAAACTTACACTAGAGTTGAACTAGCACTATAACGTAGTCCAAATAATTTTACACTAGCATTGTACTAGGGCTATAACCTAGTATAAATAATTTCATACTAGAGTTGAACTAGCTCTATGACCCAGTACACACAATTTTAGACTAGAGTTGAGCTAGCTCTATAACCTAGTATAAATAAATTTAAACAAGAGTTTAATTAGCTCTATAACCTAGTACAAATAATTTTATACTAGAATTTAACTAGCTCTATAACCTAGTACAAATAATTTTACACTAGAATTGAACTAGCTCTATAACCTATTACAAATCACTTTACATTATAGTTGAACTAGATATATAACCTACTACAAATAATTTTACACTAGAATTGAACTAGCTCTATAACCTAGTACAAATAATTTTACACTAGTGTTGAACTAGGGATAGAAGCTAGTACAAATCATTTTACCTCTATAACCTTGTACAGATAATTTCACACTAAAATTGAACTAGCTCTATAACCTAGTACATATTATTTTACACTAGAGTAGAACTAGCTCTATAACCTAGTACAAATAATTTTACACTAGAAATGAACTAGCTCTATAACCTAGTACAAATAATTTCACACTAGAATTGAACTACCTAGTACAAATAATTTTACACTAGAATTGAACT
>NC_041389.1:429519493-429549590 GCF_002162155.2 Triticum dicoccoides
ATCTAGTACAAATCATTTTACACTAGAGTTGAACTAGCTCTGTGACCTAGTACACACAATTTTAAACGAGACTTGAACTAGCTCTCTGACCTAGTACCAATCATTTTACACTATAGTTGAACTAGCTCTATAAACTAGTACAAATAACTTTACACTAGAATTGAACTAGCTGTATAACCTAGTACAAAAAAATTACACTAGAGTTGAACTAGCACTATAACATAGTCCAAATAATTTTACACTAGCATTGTACTAGGGCTATAACCTAGTATAAATAATTTCATACTAGAGTTGAACTAGCTCTATGACCCAGTACACACAATTTTAGACTAGAGTTGAGCTAGCTCTATAACCTAGTATAAATAAATTTAAACAAGAGTTTAATTAGCTCTATAACCTAGTACAAATAATTTTATACTAGAATTTAACTAGCTCTATAACCTAGTACAAATAATTTTACACTAGAATTGAACTAGCTCTATAACCTATTACAAATCACTTTACATTATAGTTGAACTAGATATATAACCTACTACAAATAATTTTACACTAGAATTGAACTAGCTCTATAACCTAGTACAAATAATTTGACACTAGTGTTTAACTAGGGATATAAGCTAGTACAAATCATTTTACCTCTATAACCTAGTACAAATAATTTCACACTAAAATTGAACTAGCTCTATAACCTAGTACAAATCATTTTACACTAGAGTAGAACTAGCTCTATAACCTAGTACAAATAATTTTACACTAGAAATGAACTAGCTCTATAACCTAGTACAAATAATTTCACACTAGAATTGAACTACCTAGTACAAATAATTTTACACTAGAATTGAACTAACTCTATAACCTAGTACAAAATTTTTTACACTAGAGTTGAACTAGCTCTGTAACCAAGTACAAATAATACACTAGAAATGAACTAGCTGATGAGGACATCAATACCATTGTTACACCCACAACCCCTGCTGCTATACATACTGGACCAATTACTAGAGCTCGCGCACGCCAACTAAATTACCAGGTACTTTCGTTTCTTGGTAATGATTCTAATGTTCATGAGAATATGATGCTGCCTAAATTGGATACATTTGTTTTGCTTACAAATGAAGGGCCTAGCTTGGAGAAGGATGAACATTGGAGCAAGAACAAGCATGGAGATGATGGCATGCGCAAGGGGAACAAGAACAGAGTTACAAGTGATGATTTCAGGTCTTTGAAGCCACCATAACGAGTGCATGAAGCCTTGGACGAAATATACAAGATGTCACTTCATAAATTTCGTCCAGAGGCTATTATAGGTGCTGCATCACCTTTTTATTGGGCCAGGCCCATGTAATTTCGAAATACATAAGTATAGGCTATTTTTAGAGTCCATATGTGTGGGGAAACAAGAGATAGGGTTGATCTCGGATCCCTCCACCAAGGGCCACGAAATTCCCCCTCTCTTCCTCCATATATACAGCCCTTAGGGCACCGTTTAGGCTTTGGGGGTTTTGTTTAGATTAAAGTTCGCCATAGCCGCAACTTCGCGTACTTCGTTTGTGTTCAACGACCAAACAAAGGCGTCACAGAACCCCACCTTGATCAATAAAGCTTTCATCTTATATTCGCAATATCCAGATTGCAATCTTAGTTTCTTGCTTGTTCTTTGTTTGCTCGCAGGAAATAGACCCTCGTGGTCAGGTTGATCGTGCTCCGGCGTGGTCTATAACCTCTCGGAGTTGGTTTAGCGATTGCTAAGGCGCGACGTCCTCGCACGTTCTTAGTCGGATCATCAAAGTCGACTTCCACCAAAGCGATATCCATCATCTCATCGAAAGACCGGACACCTTTGCCTCTATCAAGTGGTATCAGATTTCCAGGTTGCTCGGTGAGATTTTACAGTTTTTCGTAGTTTAGATCGAGTCTGTTCTTCATACCTATAGTCCACGAAAAAGCCACAAAAAAAATTAGGGTTAGTTCATCATATCCGAACCAATCTGAGCCTTTGCATAATATTTTTAGGGTTTTGCTTTGTTGAATTTGCGGTTGCATCGTCGTGTCTAGTTGCTGGTCTTAGAGTCTAGTCTTTTAGAGTTTCGAGTTCTGGTCATAAGTTGTCACGCCGCCGCCGCACCATCATCATCGCCCCTGCCATCTACCACCACCGCTTATCCGCCACCGCTTCGAATCCGTATCCATATACCACCACCGCTGTCATATACCACCACCGCTGCCATCTACCACCATATATCCACCACCAATCCGAGTTCTTGTCATATTAGGTTTGTTTTCGAGATCCATCTAGATTCCGATTCGTGTTTCCTTGCCGGAGTAGGTTTCGGGAAAAAAAAGAGTCCGGAAACCACCCTCCGTTTAGGCCCAAAAATTTTCGAAAACGCATTTTTCGAAAAAAATTCTGGCTATCCTATTTTTAGGTGTTTCTGAGTGTTCTGAGACAGGTGCCATTATAGGAAGTTTTTTTTGACCCGTTTCCAGTTTTTGGGTCCGGGCAGTGGAAAAAAAATGGTCGAAAAAATTTCGTGCCCATCCTGTCAGTTTGACCTAGGAAGAGTTTTGAGACACTCGCCATTATAGTGATTTTTCGCAAAAAAAAGCTGCGCAAAAAAAACAGCGCAAAAAAAAGAGCGAAAAGAAATCCAGAGTGTGCTTTTCCCTTGTTTACGTGCCGCGCCGTGATTTTGTTGGTGTTCTAGGCTCGCGTCTCTAGCACAGTCTAGCCTAGGACCAGCACAGTACCGTTGTTGAGCGTTTATTCAACTTTGCATCTCTGAATTGATTATTGCTGACCCTTTTTACTACCATATTATAAGACTTCCCAGCTCCACATACATCTATGTCGTGCGTTTTACTCTCCCTGGTAATCGCTCTATCCAAGCTTTGAGAGTTTTTGACTACAACGGTTGCCGATCATCGCCTGCTGCTGGGTAAGAACTGGTAAGAATTTGAGATTTGCTTGACGGATTTGTGACACCCACCACCACCTCTTGTTAGTAGTCTGTAGGATCATATTCTTGTGTGTTTCTATTGCTGTTAACCATGCCAGGATCACAAGCCTACGAGACTGACTGGGAGAACATGATGAATAAGGATTTGCATGATAAATTTCAGCAAATGATGAGTGGACAGGTGCAAGATGTGCTAAACAGATTTGAAGAGGCCATGGAGAAGATAGATGGCATGGAGAAGAAGTTCGAAACAAAGCTCAATAACAAGTTTAATGAATTGCTCGCGCGTCTTCCACCACCACCACCCGCTGCACCTAACGCACCTCTCCAACAACAACAACAACGACTACCTCCACGCCGCGAAACAGACCTCCGCCGAGCGAGCCGTGTTCCTCTTGCGTTTGGCCGAACTGTTGGTGCTGCTGTTGATACTTCTGTGGCTCCTGCTGCTGATGCGGAGGAGGATGATTATGTGGGAGATTACGAGGATGAAGTTGCTCAAAATCAGAACTAGGTGCAACCACCTGCACCACAACCACCAGGTCGTCCACATGCAAATAATCACAATGGTAGGGCTTTCCCTCACGAGATCATGACCATCTTCCTAAACTGAAATTGAATATTCCACCTTTCGAGGGTAGAAACTGAACAACAATTTACATGTTTACAATATCCCGAGGAGAGACGGGTTGCCGCTGCTGTTTGTGCTTTCACTAGTTTTGCATGTGTATGGTGGTCTGAACATTGTAGATTATATCCTATTCCAACTACTTGGGCTACTTTGAAAACTGCTATGCGTACTCATTGGGTTCCACCATATTATCAACGTGAATTGCTTCAAAAATTACAGCGCTTAAGACAAGGAAAAAATTCTGTAGAAGAATATTATCAGGAATTACAAACTGGCATGATTAGATGTGGTATTGTTGAGGAGAATGAAGCTATGCTTGCACGTTTTCTGGGTGGATTAAATAGAGAGATTCAGACCATTCTAGACTATAAGGAGTATACTAATATCACTCGTTTATTCCATCTTGCTTGTAAAGCTGAACGTGAAGTGCGGGATTGACAAGCATTGGCACGAACTAACTTTTATGCAGGCCGACCTTCATCATGGACACCGCGTGCATCTTCTACTTCAACTGCACCAGCACCTCAATCAGGTGCCTCCTCCAGTCATGATACAAGAAAACAGGCACAACCACCATTATCTGCCAAGAGCGCACCTGCTGGGCCTGCATAGAGTTCTTCTTCTTCCATGGCATCAATAGGGCACACAAGTGATATTATTTGTCGTCGTTGTAAGGGAGGAGGTCATTATGCGAGAGAATGCAAATCTCCGCGTGTGATGATTGCTACCGCGGATGGTGGATATGAGTCCGCTAGTGACTATGATGAGGAGACTTTGGCTCTTATTACACGTGAAGAACATGGTGGAGATGATTCTGATCATGAGACGCAATACATGGCTCCTGAAGACGCTGACAGGTATGAATGTTTAGTTGCTCAACGTGTTTTGAGTGTGCAGGTCACACAAGCTGAGCAAAATCAGAGGCACAATTTGTTGCATACCAAGGGAGTTGTGAAAGAACGTTCTGTGTGCGTCATCATAGATGGAGGGAGCTGCAACAACTTGGCTAGCATGGAGATGGTGGAGAAGCTTTCTCTCACCACAAGACCACATCCACATCCTTACTACATCCAATGGTTCAACAACAGCGGCAAGGTTAAGGTAACACGTATTGTTCGTGTGCATTTTAGTATCTCTACATATGCTGATTATGTTGATTGTGATGTGGTACCTATGCAAGCATGTTCCTTATTACTTGGTAGACCATGGCAATTTGATAAAAATTCTGTACACCATGGTAGAAACAATCAGTATACTCTTGTTCATAAGGATAAAAATATTACTTTGCTTCCTATGACTCCTGATTCTATTTTGAAAGATGATATTAATAGAGCTAATAAAGCAAAAGAGGAGAAGAATAAGAGTGAAAATCAGATTGTGGCAAAAGAATTTGAGCAACAAATGAAGCCTAATAATAAACCATCTAGTGTTGCTTCTGAAATTAAATTGAAAAGTGCATGTTTATTTGCCACCATCTGATATTGATGAGCTAGATTTCAGCAAATCTGTTTGCTATGCTTTTGTGTGTAAAGAGGCATTATTTTCATTCGAGGACGTGCCTTCCTCTTTGCCTCCTGCTATCACTAACATTTTGCAGGAGTTCGCTGACATCTTTCCACAAGACGTGCCACCGGGATTACCACCTATTCGAGGGATTGAGCATCAGATTGACTTAATTCCCGGTGCTTCACTGCCAAACCGTGCGCCATACCGTACCAATCCAGAGGAGACGAAGGAGATTATGCGTCAAGTACAAGAGCTTCTCGACAAAGGTTATATACGCGAATCCCTTAGTCCTTGTGTTGTTCCTATTATTCTAGTGCCGAAAAAGGATGGTACATCGCGTATGTGTGTTGATTGTAGAGGCATTAATAATATTACTATTCGTTATCGTCATCCTATTCCTAGGCTAGATGATATGCTTGAAGAATTGAGTGGCTCTACAATACTCTCCAAAGTTGATTTGCGTAGTGGATACCATCAAATTCATATGAAATTGGGGGATGAATGGAAAACAGCATTTAAAACTAAGTTTGGATTATATGAGTGGTTAGTCATGCCTTTTGGGTTAACTAATGCGCCTAGTACTTTCATGAGACTAATGAACGAAGTTTTACGTGCTTTCATTGGACGATTTGTGGTAGTCTATTTTGATGATATACTGATTTATAGCAGATCTTTGGAAGAACATTTGGAACATTTACGTGCTGTTTTTATTGCTCTACGTGATGCACGTTTGTTTGGTAACCTTGGGAAGTGCACCTTTTGCACCGACCGAGTATCTTTTCTTGGCTATGTTGTTACTCCACAGGGAATTGAAGTTGATAAAGCCAAGATTGAAGCTATTGAGAGTTGGCCGCAGCCCAAAATGGTCACACAAGTGAGGAGTTTTCTTGGCCTCGCTGGATTCTATAGGCGTTTTGTGAGAGATTTCAGCACCATTGCTGCACCTCTCAATTAGCTTACAAAGAAAGATGTGCCTTTTCTTTGGGGTACCACACAGGAAGAAGCCTTCTCGGTATTGAAAGATAAGTTGACACATGCTCCTTTACTCCAACTTCCTGATTTTAATAAGACTTTTGAGCTTGAATGTGATGCTAGTGGAATTGGATTAGGAGGTGTGTTATTACAAGATGGCAAACCTGTTGCATACTTTTCTGAAAAATTGAGTGGGCCTAGTCTGAATTATTCTACTTATGATAAAGAATTATATGCTCTTGTTCGGAATTTAGAACATGGCAACATTATTTATGGCCCAAAGAATTTGTTATACATTCTGATCATGAATCTTTGAAACATATCAAAAGTCAAGCTAAACTGAATCGTAGACATGCTAAATGGGTTGAATTCATTGAGACTTTCCCTTATGTCATTAAACACAAGAAGGGAAAAGAAAATGTTATTGTTGATGCATTGTCTCGTTGCTATACTATGCTTTCACAACTTGACTTCAAAATATTTGGTTTGGAGACCATCAAAGATCAATATGTGCATGATGCTGATTTTAAAGATGTAATGCAGAATTGTAAAGAAGGAAGAATGTGGAACAAGTTTGTCGTTAACGATGGATTTGTGTTTCGTGCTAACAAGCTATGCATTCCAGCTAGCTCTGTTCGTCTTTTGTTGTTGTAGGAGGCGCATGGAGGAGGATTAATGGGACACTTTGGCATGAAGAAGACGGAGGACGTACTTGCTACACATTTCTTTTGGCCAAAGATGAGACGGGATGTTGAGCGTTTTATTGCTCGCTGCACTACATGTCAAAAAGCTAAGTCATGACTCAATCCTCATGGTTTATATATGCCTTTGCCTGTACCTAGTGTTCCTTGGGAGGATATATCTATGGACTTTGTTTTAGGTTTACCTCCAACAAAGAAGGGGAGGGATAGCATATTTGTTGTCGTGGATAGATTCTCGAAAATGGCACACTTTATACCATGTCATAAAAGCGATGATGCTGTTAATGTTGTTGATTTGTTCTTTCGTGAAATTATTCGCTTGCATGGTGTGCCAAATACTATTGTTTCAGATCGTGATACTAAATTTCTTAGCCACTTTTGGAGATGTTTATGGGCTAAGTTGGGGACTAAACTGCTTTTTAGTACTACTTGTCACCCCCAAACTGATGGCCAAGCTGAAGTAGTCAATAGAACAGTGTCTACTATGCTTAGGGATGTTTTGAAGAGTAATAAGAAAATGTGGGAGGAATGCTTGCCTCATATTGAATTTGCTTATAATAGTTCATTGCATTCTACTACTAAGATGTGCCCTTTTGAAGTTGTGTATGGTTTCCTACCTCGTGCACCTATTGATCTGTTGCCTCTTCCATCTTCGGAGAAGGTTAATTTTGATGCTAAACAACATGCTGAATTGATCTTAAAAATGCATGAGTTAACTAAGGAAAACATTGAGCGTATGAATGCCAAATATAAACTTGCTGGAGATAAGGGTAGAAAACATGTTGTGTTTGCACCTGGAGATCTTGTTTGGTTACATTTGCGTAAGGATAGATTTCCTGATTTGCGCAAATCAAAGCTCATGCCACGGGCTGATGGTCCCTTTAAGGTGTTAGAGAAAATAAATGATAATGCATCTAAACTTGAGCTGCCTGCAGATTTTGGGGTTAGTCCCACTTTTAACATTGCAGATTTGAAGCCTTATTTGGGTGAGGAAGATGAGCTTCCGTCGAGGACGACTTCATTTCAAGAAGGGGAGGATGATGAGGACATCAATACCATTGTTACACCCACAGCCCCTGCTGCTATACATACTGGACCAATTACTAGAGCTCGCGCACGCCAACTAAATTACCAGGTACTTTCGTTTCTTGGTAATGATTCTAATGTTCATGAGAATATGATGCTGCCTAAATTGGATACATTTGTTTTGCTTACAAATGAAGGGCCTAGCTTGGAGAAGGATGAACATTGGACCAAGAACAAGCATGGAGATGATGGCATGCGTAAGGGGAACAAGAACAGAGTTACAAGTGATGATTTCAGGTCTTTGAAGCCACCATAACGAGTGCATGAAGCCTTGGACGAAATATACAAGATGTCACTTCATAAATTTCGTCCAGAGGCTATTATAGGTGCTGCGTCACCTTTTTATTGGGACAGGCCCATGTAATTTCGAAATACATAAGTATAGGCTATTTTTCGAGTCCGTATGTGTGGGGAAACAAGAGATAGGGTTGATTTCGGACCCCTCCACCAAGGGCCACGAAATTCCCCCTCTCTTCCTCCATATATACAGCCCTTAGGGCACCGTTTAGACTTTGGGGGTTTTGTTTAGATTAAAGTTCGCCATAGCTGCAACTTCGCGTACTTCGTTTGTGTTCAACGACCAGACAAAGGCGTCACAGAACCCCACCTTGATCATTAAAGCTTTCATCTTATATTCACAATATCCAGATTGCAATCTTAGTTTCTTGCTTGTTCTTCGTTTGCTCGCAGGAAACAGACCCTCGTGGTCAGGTCGATCGTGCTCCGGCGTGGTCAATAACCTCTCGGAGTTGGTTTAGCGATTGCTAAGGCGCGACGTCCTCCCACGTTCTTAGTCGGATCGTCAAAGTCGACTTCCACCAAAGCGATATCCATCATCTCATCGAAAGACGGGACACCTTTGCCTCTATCACTAGCTCTATAACCTGGTACACATAATTTTACACTAGCATTGTACTAAGGCTATAACCTAGTACAAATCATTTTACACTAGAGTTGAACTAGCTCTATGACCAAGTACACACAATTTTGAACGAGACTTGAACTAGCTCTATGACCTAGTAGAAACCATTTTATACTATAGTTGAACTAGCTCTATAAACTAGTACAAATAACTTTACACTAGATTTGAACTAGCTCTATAACCTAGTACAAAAAAAATTACACTAGAGTCGAACTAGCACTATAACGTAGTACAAATAATTTTACACTAGAAATGAACTAGCTCTATAATCTAGTACACATAATTTTACACTATCATTGTACTAGGGCTATAACCTAGTACAAATAATTTCATACTAGAGTTGAACTAGCTCTATGACCTAGTAAACAAAATTTTAGACTAGAGTTGAGCTAGCTCTATAACCTAGTATAAATAAATTTAAACTAGAGTTGAACTAGCTCTATAACCAAGTACAAATAATTTTACACTAGAATTTAACTAGCTCTATAACCTAGTACATATAATTTTAAACTAGAATTGAACTAGCTCTATAACCAAGTACAAATCAGTTTATACTATAGTTGAACTACCTATATAACCTAGTACAAATAATTTTACACTACAATTGAACTAGCTCTATAACCTAGTACAAATAATTTTACACTAGAGTTGAACTAGCTGTATAAGCTAGTACAAATAATTTTGCAGTAGAAATGAACTAGCTCTATAACCTAGTACAAACGAACTAGCTCTATAACCTAGTACAAATGAACTAGGGCTATAACCTAGTATAATCATTTTAAACTATAGTTGAACTAGCTCTATAGCATAGTACAAACAATTTTACACTAGGTTTGAACTAGCTCTATAACCTAGTACAAATAATTTTAAACTATCGTTGAACTAGGTCTATTATATAGTACAAATAATTTTACGTTAGAATTGAACTAGCTCTATAACCTAGTAGAAATCATTTTACACTAGAGTTGAACTAGCTCTATGACCTAATACACACAATATTAGACTAGAGTTGAACTAGCTCTATAACCTAGTAAAAATATATTTAAACTAGAGTTGAACTAGCTCTATAACCTAGTACACATAATTTTACACTACAGTTGAACTAGCTCTATAACCTAGTACAAATAAATTTACACAAGAGTTGAACTAGCTCTATAACCTAGTACTAATCATTTTACACTATACTTGAAATAGCTCTATAACCTATTACAAATAATTTTACATTAGAATTGAAATAGCTCTATAACCTAGTACACATAGTTTTTACACTATAGTTGAACTAGCTCTATAATCTAGTACACATAATTTAACACTAGCATTGAACTAGGGCTATAAGCTAGTACAAATCATTTTACACTATAGTTGAACTAGCTGTATAACCTAGTACAAATAGTTTTACACTAAAATTGAACTAGCTCTATAACCTAGTACAAATAATTTTACACTAGAAATGAACTAGCTCTATAACTTAGTACAAATAATTTTACACTAGAATTGAACTAGATCTATAACCAAGTAAAAAAAATACACTAAAGTTGAACAAGCTATATAACCAAGTACAAATAATTTTACACTGGCTTTATAACCTGGTACACATAATTTTACACTAGTGTTGAACTAGGGCTATAACCTGGTACAAATCATTTTAAACTAGAGTTGAACTAGCTCTATAACCTAGTAAAAATAATTTTACACTAGAGTTGAACTAGCTCTATAACCTAGTACAAATAATTTTACACTAGAGTTGAACTAGCTCTATAACCAAGTATAAATCATTTTACACTATAGTTGAACTAGCTCTATAAGCTAGTACAAATAATTTTACACTAGAATTTAACTATCTCTATAACCTAGTACAAAATTTTGTACATTATAGTTGAACTAGCTCTATAATGTAGTACAAATAATTTTACACTAGAAAAATGAACTAGCTCTATAACCTAGTACCCATATTTTACACTAGCATTATACTAGGGATATAACCTAGTACAAATCATGTTACACTAGAGTTGAACTAGCTCTATGACCTAGTACACACAATTTTAGACTAGAGTTCAGCTAGCTTTATAACCTAGTACAAATAATTTTAAACTAGAGTTGAACTAGCTCTATAACCTAGTACAAATAATTTTACACTAGATTGGAACTAGCTTTATAACCTAGTACAAATAATTTTGCACTAGAGTTGAACTAGCTCTATAACCTAGTACAAATCATTTTACACTATAGTTGAACTAGCTATATAACCTAGTTCAATTAATTTTACACTAGAATTGAACTAGCTCTATAACCTAGTATAAATAATTTTACACTAGAGTTGAACTAGCTCTATAACCTAGTACAAATAGTTTTACACTAGAAATTAACTAGCTCTATAACCTGGTACACATAATTTTACACTACTGTTGAACAAGGGGAATAACCAAGTACAAATCATTTTATACTATAGTTGAACTAGCTCTATAACCTAGTACATATAATTTTACACTAGAGTTGAACTAGCTTTATAACCTAGTACAAATAAATTTACACAAGCGTTGAACTAGGTCTATAACCTAGTACAAATCATTTTACACTATAGTTGAACTAGCTTTATTATCTAGTACAAATAATTCTACATTAGAATTGCACTAGCTCTACAAATAATTTTAAACTAGAGTTGAACTAGCTCTATAACCTAGTACAAATAATTTTACACTGGATTTGAACAAGCTTTATAACCTAGTACAAATAATTTTAAGTTAGAGTTGAACTAGCTCTATAACCTAGTACAAATCATTTTACACTATAGTTGAACTAGCTATATAACCTAGTTCAATTAATTTTACACTAGAATTGAACTAGCTCTATAACCTAGTACAAATAATTTTACACTAGAGTTGAACTAGCTCTATAACCTAGTACAAATAGTTTTACACTAGAAATTAACTAGCTCTATAACCCGGTACACATAATTTTACACTAGTGTTGAACAAGGGGAATAACCAAGTAAAAATCATTTTACACTATAGTTGAACTAGCTCTATAACCTAGTACATATAATTTTACACTAGAGTTGAACTAGCTCTATAACCTAGTACAAATAAATTTACACAAGCGCTGAACTAGGTCTATAACCTAGTACAAATCATTTTACACTATAGTTGAACTAGCTCTATTATCTAGTACAAATAATGTTACACTAGAATCGAAGTAGCTCTATAACCTAGTAAAAATCATTTTACACTAGAGTTGAACTAGCTCCATGACCTAGTACACACAATTTTAGACTAGAGTTGAACTAGCTCTATAGCCTAGTACAAATAATTTTAAACAAGAGTTGAACTAACTCTATAACCTAGTACAAGTAATTTTACACTTGAGTTGAACTAGCTCTATAACCTAGTACAAGTAATTTTACACTAGAGTTGAACTAGCTCTATAACCAAGTACAAATAATTTTACACTAGAAATGAACTAGCTCTATATCCTGGTACACATAATTTTACACTAGCATTGAACTAGGGCTATAACCTAGTACGAATCGTTTTAAACTAGAGTTGAATTAGCTCTATAACCTAGTACAAATAATTTTACACTAGAGTTGAACTAGCTCTATAACCTAGTATAAATAATTTTACACTAGAGTTGAACTAGCTCTATAACCTAGTACAAATCATTTTACACTATAGTTGAACTAGCTCTATAAACTAGTACAAATAACTTTGCACTAGAATTGAAGTAGCTCTATAACCGAGTACAAATAATTTTACACTAGAGTTGAACTAGCTCTATAACGTAGTACAAATAATTTTACACTAAAATTGAATTAGCACTATAACCTAGTACACATAATTTTACACTAGCATTGTACTAGGGCTATAACCTAGTACATATCATTTTACACTAGAGTTGAACTAGCTCTATGACCTAGTACACACAATTTTAGACTAGAGGTGAGCTAGCTCTATAACCTAGTACAAATAATTTTAAACTAGAGTTGAACTAGCTCTATAAGCTAGTAACAATAATTTTACACTGGAGTTGGAGAAATTCAAGTATCTTTTCTTCTCGCGTCTCGAAGTGTAATTAATTCTCCGTATTCTTTTGAAGTGGAGTTTTGCATTTCTTTGTTCTTCTCAGCTATCCAATCATTTTCATTTGTGGCCGGTTATCACATTATGATCTTGAGATGTTACCATAAGTCCACAACAAGCTTATTCTTTTTGTTGTTGATTTTCTCAACAACTCTGTTTATACCTTCCTTCTAAAGATTCTTTCAATTTCATTCGTGGCACAAGTTGTCATTTTCTTCTCCGTTCTTTTCATTCAACTCTTTCAATTCTTTCTGGAGGTTTTGTGTCATATCTTCATCAAGTATCATTCCATCCACTCAAGCTCGTGTTCTATTCCTCCATGTTTCAGCCGGAGTGCTGCCTAAATCTTTTTCACTCTTATTCGTTCTAACCGGAGTGGTTTCAGAGTCTATCTTGTTCGTTGAGCTTTTGATTCTCGTCTTAGTCATCATTCCTCTATTCTTCCCGAGTGCTCTCGACTCTTTTCTCCTCTCTATTTTGTTCTTATTTCACCTCATCCCTTTTCCTCCCCGTCTCGGTCCTAAGATCTCAGGACGAGATCTCTTGTTAGTAGAGGAGAGTTGTAACGCCCTGGATTCGATGCGCCAGGTGTGTGCCAGTTATTCGCTGTCATTGCCATGTCATTTGCTTGCGTGTTGCATTTTATCATGTCATCATGTGCATCTCATTTTGCATACGTGTTTGTCTCATGCATCCGGGCATTTTCCCCGTTGTCTGTTTTGCAATCCGGCACTCCTATGTCCTCCGGCGTCCCCCTCGTGTCTCTTGTTGTGAGCGAGTGTTGAACATTCTCGGAATAGATCGTGATTTTCCAAGCAGCCTTGGTACACCACCGGTAGACCGCCTATCAAGTTTCGTTCCATTTGGAGGTTGTTTGATGCTCCAACGGCTAACCGGGTATCCGTAAAGGCATCTCTCGTGTGCAGCCCAACACCCCTCTAAAGTGGCCCAAAACCCATCCTAACCCCTCCATGCTCTCGGTCGTTCGATCACGATCGTGTGGGCGAAAACCGCACTTCATTTGGACACTCCTACCTCCTCCTAGCTATAAATATGTGCTCCCCCCGGATTTTTCGGGTCCAAACCCTAACCATTTTCCCTCTCCACCGCCAGACAAATTCATCCGGCCGTCCGGACACGTCCGCTCGCTCGGCCGGACGAACCAACAGCCGCCATGTGTCCCCCGCACAGCCCCACATTGCCACCGACCGCGCGGGCCCACGAGCCCGTCCGTGGCCCTCCCGGCCTGGTGCGACACCCCGCCGCCTGGGTGCCCCGCCTCGCCGCGCCGGCCGCTTCTTCCTCCGCGCCAGCGACTCCCTGCTCCGGTCGCCGCCCACCATCGCTGCCGACGTGCCTTGCCGCCCCGACGCGCTCCGGCCGCCGCACGCCTTCCCTCGTCGTCCTCTGCCTTCCCGTGCCTCCCCGGCCCAAGCTGCGGCCGGCCCCGCTCGATCCGATCGCCTCCTCTTTTCCTTCGCAAGTCCCCGGCGCAACTCTGGCGAACAGTGATTCCGGCGGGCGCCTCGAAGTCCGCGCAGATCTGGATCCAAAATCTCGAGGGTTGACTTTTTGCCTATGTTTCAGATTTTTTTTTGCATAATTTCATCGCATCATAACTCTGCATCTGTGTCTCAGTTTTGTGCGTGTAGGATGTCAAATTGTTCGTCTCAATGAGTAATTCATTTCATTCCATTGCACCCTGTTCATTTAACCTCATCTTGATGCCCTAAATGTTGTTCCAAGAGTGCTTTGTAATGTTAGTTTCAGATGCTTATCAGGATTTGGACATTTGTCATTTTTGCCATGTTTAATGTGTGCCTCCTATGAACTTGAGCCCTACATGTGTTTTGAAGTATGTCATGCCATCTTTACAGTGGTGCAATCCATGTATTTTTGTGAGTCTTGTAGTGAGTGCATCAAGCTTGTTAATTAGGGTACTTGTTGTTTCTGTTTTGTTAGGCTGATTCTATTATATCATGATGCTATGTAAACCTGCTGCTACAAGTCATTCTATGCACAATCTGGAGATGTTCACTAAGGATGTTTTGTTATAAATGTCGTGCTCTATCAATTTATGCCCGTGGTTGCATTTATAGCCTTCTGCAACTTATTGTTATCTTGCTCCAAACTTGCTAAATAATGTTGATGTCAGTCTGTTAACATTAAGTTCAGTTTTGCCATGTGTTTCGCTAGTGATCCATGCACCCTATGAACTGTCTCTTGCCATGTTTAGCTTCATGAATATGTCTTCTTACTGTTGATCACCTTTCTATTCCATGTATTGTTCTGTGGTGAGTGGTACAAGCTCACCAACATACCTACTTATTGTTGTTCCTGCCATGTCTGAATCTGTCATATCATTTGCCATGTTTGCATGGATGATACCATATTTTCTGTTGATCTTTGGAATTAGTTAATTAAGGGAGTTTTGTTTTTTGTCTTTAGTATTAGCATGCCATGCCTTTTCTTGCCATGATAAGTTCCTGTAACATATGTTTGATAGCTCTAAACTTTGCAACCTGATGTTATTTCTGCTAAGCCTGAAACTGTTATTATTTGCAATCTTGCCATGTCCTTTTGAGCATGTTCTAGTGTTTTCTGGAGATAGCTCAGTGTTCATATTTTGTCATGCTTTACCTGTAATTCATTCCCATGCCTTTTGTTATTATGTTGGGGTGCTGTAGAATATTGTTTTGATACTTGCTAGATGCCTAGTTGCTGTTTTGGACAGCTTGTCCTTTGAACTTGTATAGGGTGTATGTGTACATTGCTCCGTTTTGAGTGTGCTCTATATGAAACTTTCTTAGAATTGCATGTAGTTTCTTATTATCAGGTTGCATCCTTGTTTTGAGGTGTTTGCTTGATGTTTGGATGCATTTTTCACCAATGCCATGTTTAACTTGTTTTGCTCATATCTTCTAGGCCGTAGCTCCGAATTAAATGAACTTTATATGTAACTTGACTAGAATCTCGTGTAGATCGTCTTGGTGCATCTTAACTGGCTGTTTAACAACGTGAACATAAGGTTTATTCAGCTCTGGACCAATTTCTAAATTTGCATATGAGGACTTACCAGAATTGTCATATGTTGTTTCCGGCCTCATTTAAACTTGCTTTGATGTGCTGTTCTTGTATGCATCATCTCTTGCCATGAGTAGCTTCATGTAGTCTTGTCTTGCATCATACTTGGTTGAGCATCATGTCATGTATATGTGTGGTGTGTTTACCATGTTGTGTGCTTCTTCTCGATAGTTCCCGTTTCGTTGCGATCGTGAGGATTCGTTCGTCTACGCTTGGTTCGTCTTCGTGGCTTCATCTTATTCATGGACTCGTTCTTCTTCCTAGCGGGATTTCAGGCAAGATGACCACTACCCTGGATCTCACTACTATCATTGCTATGCTAGTTGCTTCGTTCTATCGCTTTGCTGCGCTACCTATCATTTGCTCTTCAAGCCTCTCAAACTGCCATGTCAGCCTCTAACCTTTCACCCTTCCTAGCAAACCGTTGCTTGGCTATGTTATCACTTTGATCAGCCCTCTTATAGCGTTGTTAGTTGCAGGTGAAGTTGAAGATTGCTCCATGGTGGACAGGATGATGTTGGGATATCAAAATATCTCTTATTTAATTAATGCATCTATATACTTGGTAAAGGGTGGAAGGCTCGGCCTTATGCCTAGTGTTTTGTTCCACTCTTGCCGCCCTAGTTTCCGTCATATTGGTATTATGTTCCTGGATTTTGCGTCCCTAACGCGGTTGGGTGATTTATGGGACCCCCTTGACAGTTCGCTTTGAATAAAACTCCTCCGGCAAGGCCCAACATTGGTTTTACCATTTGCCTCACCACCACCTACTTTTCCCTTGGGAGTAATTAACCCAAGGGTCAGCTTTATTTTAGCCCCCCCCCAGGCCAGTGCTTCTCTAAGTGCTGGTCCAAACCGAGTATACTGTGGGACCCCCTTGGGGAAACTCGAGGTCTGGTTTTACTCATAGGATGTCACATCCGATGTTGCCCTGAGAACGAAATATGTGCAGCTCCTATCGGGATTGTCGGCGCATCGGGCGGCTTTGCTGGTCTTGTTTTACCATTGTCGAAATGTCTTGTAACCGGGATTCCGAGACTAATCGGGTTGAGGGAGTCCTGGATTAGGGGGTGTCCGGATAGCCGAACTATCACCTTTGGCCGGACTCCTAGACTATGAAGATACAAGATTGAAGACTTCGTCCCGTGTCTGAATGGGACTTTCCTTGGCGTGGAAGGCAAGCTTGGCAATACGGATATGTAGATCTCCTACCATTGTAACCGACTCTGTGTAACCCTAACCCTCTTCGGTGCCTATATAAACCGAAGGGTTTTAGTCCGTAGGACGAACAACAATCATACCATAGGCTAGCTTCTAGAGTTTAGCCTTTCTGATCTCGTGGTAGATCTACTCTTGTACTACCCATATCATCAATATTAATCAAGCAGGAGTAGGGTTTTACCTCCATCGAGAGGGCCCGAACCTGGGTAAAAACATTGTGTCCCTTGTCTCCTGTTACCATCCTCCTAGACGCACAGTTCCGGACCCCCTACCCGAGATCCACCGGTTTTGACACCGACATTGGTGCTTTCATTGAGAGTTCCTCTATGTTGTCATCTTTAGGCCCGATGGCTCCTCCAATCATCAACAACGATGCGGTCCAGGGTGAGACTTTTCTCCCCGGACAGATCTTCGTATTCGGCGGCTTTGCTGCGGGCCAATTCGCTTGGCCATCTGGAGCAGATTGAAAGCTACGCCCCTGGCCATTAGGTCAGATTTGGAAGTTTGAACTACACGGCTGACGTCCGCGGAGACTTGATCTTCGACAGGTTTGAGCCACGGCCAAGCGCGCCGCACTGTCATGATGGGCATGACTAGCTCTGCCGCCGGACAGTGCCCTGGAGGCCGCACCAGTGTCCGCTCCGACCCTTAGCTCGGAGCCGACTGCACTGATCAAGGACGGGTGGCTGGACACCGCCTCGGGGGCTGCTATCTCTACGGCGATTGAGCCGAATACTATCCCTGTCCTTTGCAAGGCTCGTAACTCCAAGGTACCGGACTCCTCTCCGGACTCCGGACCTTCCGCGCCCCTGCCAATTGAATCCGATTGGGCGTCGGTCATGGAGTTCACCGCCGCGGACATCTTTCAGCACTCGCCCTTTGGTGACATCCTGAATTCACTAAAGTCTCTCTCTTTATCAGGAGAGCCCTGGCCGGACTATGGTCAGGAAGGTTGGGATGCGCACGACAAAGAAATTCAAAGCCCACCCACCACCCACTTCGTAGCCACTGTCGATGATTTAACCGACATGCTCGACTTCGACTCCGAAGACATCGATGGTATGGACGATGATGCAGGAGACGACCAAGAACCAGCGCCTACAGGGCACTGAAAGGCCACCTCATCCTACGACATTTACATGGTGGACATCCCAAAAGATGGGAACGGCGATGGAACAACAGAGGATGACCCCTCCAAGAAACAGCCTAAGCGCCGGCGTTAGTGACGCCGCTCTAAATCCCGCAACAGCAAAAACGGTGATTCCAGCACAGGAGGCAATAACACCCCGGAAAGTGCCGAAGACAACCCCCTCCAGTAGGATTCAGCACAGGAGGATGGAGAAGCCAACCCTCATGAGAGAGCGGCAGACAAAGAGGTAGAGGACGATAATTACATGCCTCCCTCCAAAGACGAGGCAAGCCTCGACGACGATGAATTTGTCATTCCTGAGGATCCCGTCGAACAGGAGCGTTTGAAACGCAGGCTTATGGCCACGGCAAGCAGCCTCAAGAAAAAGCAGCAACAGCTTAGAGCTGATCAAGGTTTACTAGCTGACAGATGGACTGAAGTCCTTGCGGTCGAAGAGTATGAACTCGAACGCCCCTCCAAGAGCTACCCAAAACGCAGGCTGCTACCCCGATTAGAGGAGGAAGCACTCAAACCTACATCACCAACGCAGGATACAGCCGACCGGCCACCTCGTGGCCGCGACAGAGAGGCCTCTCGGCCCTCCACTCAAGCCGCACCCCGGCACTGCTCAAAAAATACTAAGGCACGGGGAAGTGCGCCAGACCTGCAAGACATATTGGAGGACAAGGCAAGGCAAACAAGATCAATCTACGGATTGTGTGGGCGCCTCACTACACGTGACGACAACCGTCATGCTGGATACAGCAAATCCGGTCGGGCCGAACACAGCAGACAAAGCCCATTTGAGCTACATCGTGATATAGCCCAATACAGAGGCGCCGCACACCCACTATGCTACACAGACAAAGTGATGGATCATCAAATCCCTGAGGGTTTCAAACCCGTGAACATTGAATCTTACGATGGCACAACAGATTCTGTGGTCTGGATCGAGGACTATCTCCTTCATATCCACATGGCCCGCGGTGATGATCTACACGCCATCAAATACCTCCCACTCAAGCTTAAAGGACCAGCTCGGCATTGGCTTAACAGCTTTCCAGCGGAGTCAATTGGTTGTTGGGAAGACCTGGAAGCCGCATTCCTCGACAATTTCCAGGGCACCTATGTGCGACCACCAGACGCCGATGACCTAAGCCACATAATTCAGCAGCCAGAGGAATCGGCCAAACAATTCTGGACACGGTTACTAACCAAGAAAAAACAAATCGTCTACTGTCCGGATGCAGAGGCCCTTGCAGCCTTCGAACATAACATCCACGACGAGTGGCTTGCCCGGCACCTAGGACAGGAAAAGCCAAAATCCATGGCAGCCCTCACAACACTCATGACCCACTTTTGCGCGGGAGAAGACAGCTGGCTAGCTCGTAGTAACAACATGACCAAGAGCCCTGGTAATTCGGATACCAAGGACAACAATGGCAGGTGGCGTCGCAACAAGCACAAGCGCCGCATTAATGGCGATAATGCTGAGGATACGGCAGTCAATGCCGGATTCAGAGGCTCTAAACCTGGTCAGCGGAAAAAGCCATTCAAAATAAATACTCCGGGCCCGTCCAATTTGGACCGAATACTCGATCGCTCGTGCCAAATACACGGCACCCCCGAAAAATCAGCCAACCACACCAACAGGGATTGTTGGGTGTTCAAGCAGGCAGGCAAGTTACATGCCGAAAACAATGACAAGGGGCTGCATAGCGATGACAAGGAGGAGCCCCGACCGCCGAACAATAGAGGACAGAAGGGCTTCCCCCTACAAGTGCGGACGGTGAACATGATATACGCAACCCACATACCCAAAAGGGAGCGGAAGCGTGCACTAAGGGACATATATGCGATGGAGCCAGTCGCCCCAAAGTTCAACCCGTGGTCCTCTTGCCCGATCACTTTTGATCAAAGGGACCACCCCACTAGCATCCATCATGGCAGATTCGCCGCATTGGTTCTAGACCCAATCGTTAACGGATTTCACCTCACTAGAGTCCTGATGGACGGAGGCAGCAGCCTGAACCTGCTTTATCAGGATATAGTGCGCAAAAGTGGCATAGACCCCTCAAGGATTAAACCCACAAAGACGACCTTTAAAGGCGTCATACCAGGTGTAGAGGCCAACTGTATAGGCTCAGTTACACTTGAAGTGGTCTTCAGATCTCCGGATAACTTCCGAAGCAAGGAGTTAATCTTCGACATAGTCTCGTTCCGCAGCGGCTGTCACGCACTGCTCGGACGAAACGCATTTGCAAAGTTCAATGCGGTGCCGCACTATGCATACCTCAAGCTCAAGATGCCAGGCCCTCGAGGAGTCATTACGGTCAACGGAAACACCGAATGCTCTCTCCGAACAAAGGAGCGTACGGCGGCCCTCGCGGCAGAAATACAAAGCAGCCTCTCAAGGCAACTCTCGAGTCCGGCTATTAAACGTCCGAACACCGTCAAGCGCACCCAGAGTAACCTACAACAAGACCGCCCGGCACGTCCCGAGCACGCGTAGCAATGCGGCCCCAACCCTAGACCTCGCAAAATTGCGAAACCAGTACTACGCGTACATAATTATGCTCTCAAAATACCATGGGCATAGGGGGCGGGGCAGGACCACGGCAGGCCCAGAATGCGGCTCAACCGCACCAGGGGCTCCCGATTGTGTAATTCTTTTTTCTTACTTTCAGGACTCCTCTATCAAGAAGCCCTGTCCGGCAGTATAATCGTCGAACACATGATGCAACAGCCAGGGAAGCAGAAATCTACGTCGAGTGTCCAGGTGGTCTCTATAACGAGAAGTATACCTATTTTACATATCATCCCGCAGCTCGCTTCTGGAGGGAGACATGTCACATAGTCCCGTCCCTTGCTTATTGCACTATTTGTATCCTTTTGCTTTTACCGCAGCTTTTTTGAATAAACAATGCATAGCTTTTGCCTATTATTGCATTCCTTTTTTTGTCTATATATGTTCACTTATGACATGTTGCATCCGTACGCTTTGGTACGGCCGAATACACCAGGGGCTTAGGTACCCCAAAATATGGTGTGATAAGTCCGAACACTTTCACAAGTGCGGCACCCTGAACTTATAGCATTATATGCATCGGCTCCGAATCATGTCTTGGGTCAATAGTTGGGTTTGCCCGGCTCCCATGTTTTGGTACCTTACATTCCGTTATATCGGCTAGGGTAGCACTAGGAGAACCACTGCGATTGTGCCCCGGTTGAGCTGGGTTGAGCACCTCAGTGGAGAAAGCTAAAACTGACCGTCATGATAGGGCGAGAGCCAGTCGCTGTTCGAGAGGTTTTTGAGTCCCTAAAGACTTATGCCTCTTAGAGCGAGGAGTCGGCTTTGTCCGGCCCAGGCGTGGATAGCGCCCCGAATTCGGTCTTTCGAATACTAGGGGCTTAGCCAAAATTTAAAATTATAGAATTCTATGGCTAAGTGAGAGTGTTCAAGCATTATAGTCCGGTTGCCTTGTTCGTTGCGTTGAGCGCCTCCCTCGAAGGACCCAAGAATGGGAAAAAGAGCGCTGAAGTTTATCCCGAACACCCCAGCACTCGTGGCATGGGGGCAGAAGCCGACGGCTCGCCATCTCTCAAATTTAATAAACGGCCGCACAGAAGGTAATATTTTAAATTCCCAAGCGTTGCTTAGCGCATATGAACAAGTTTTCAAGCGTACATGATAACAAATGCGAGTTTACTCAAAAATTACATCTTTAGAGCATTCACCCGCTATAAGGCGAGCACCCTTCAGGATGCCCTCATAATACATCTCGGGCTTGCGATACTCCCTGCCTGGCGGTGGAGCATCCGTCACAAGCTTCTCAGCGTCCATCTTGCCCCAGTGTACTTTAGCACGGGCAAGGGCCATACGGGCACCTTCGATACAAACGGAGCGCTTGACGACTTCAATCCACGAACATGCGTCTACCAGCTTCCTCACCAGCCCGAAGTAGCTCCCAGGCATGGCTTCCTCAGGACACAGCCAAACTATGAGGCCCTTCATGGCCTGTTCGGCCACCTTATGAAGCTCGACTAGCTGCTTCAGCTGGTCGCTCAAGGGCACCGGGTGTCCGGCCTCAGCATACTGAGACCAGAACACCTTCTCCGTCGAGCTCCCCTCCTCGGCCCAGTAGAACGCGGCAGCGTTGGACACACAGCGGGGCAGATCTGTGAATGTTCCTGGAGAGCTCCAGATTCGGGTAAGTAATAAGTAATTCACTTTCACGTGCTTGCTTTGCATGAAGAATGCCTTACCCGCCGCTATCTTCTTCATTGCCTCAATTTCCTGGAGGGCTTTTTGGGCTTCGGCCTTAGCGGCTTTGGCGCTCTCAAGAGCCGAGGCGAGCTCGGACTCTCGAGTCTTGGAGTCACGCTCCAACCTCTCGTGTTTTTCCACGAGAGCCCGTAGCTCTTGTCGCACCTCCGCCACCCGCGCCTCCTGCTTCTCTCGCTCGGTGCACTCTGCGGCTGCATTGCTTTCAGCCTTGGACACCGCTTCCTTCAGGGTCGCCACCTCGCTTGTGGCCCCTGCAATTCTCACGTTATTCCTGTTATTTTTTGAAACCACATATTTTATATACTTCCATAAGGTATTACTTACCTTCCTTGTCCTCGAGCTGCTTTTTGGCAAGGCCGTGCTCGTTCTCGGACCGCTCGAGGCTCTGCTTCAATGCATTGACCTCCGCAGTCAGTGCAGCAGAGGTCAGCAGTGTAGCCTGCATTCCCCATATTGACATGCTTATGTTAGACTCCTGCGTACATCTTTTTAGATCCTCAGTTCGGCTTTTCTTTCCGAACACCAAACTGAGCATCAGGGGCTACTGTCTATGTGGTAATATTTTTTACATATCTTAAATACATACCTCAAAGCCTATTAGAAGGCTAGCACAGGCTTCGGTCAGCCCGCTCTTGGCGGACTGAACTTTCTGGATCACCACACTCATAACGATGCGGTGCTCCTCGTCGTTGGAGGCGTCGTTAAGCGCCTCCAGCAAATTATCCGGTGCCTCCGGTTGGACGGAGGTCACCGGTGTCGCAGTCTCGCCCTTCTTACGAAGGGGTCGCCTGCCGGACTCCAGAACCACTAAAGGTTACGGTGCGGAGTTTGGCCCGGGGCCTGACTTAGAGCCCTTTGGGGTTTGATCCCCCTTATGCCCGGAGTTCGGGAGGTTGCGTTGCGGCGCCTCTGGGACCCCCTCCTCCTGGCTGGGCCCCTTTTGGGACCCCACCTCGGCGTCATCCGCAGCGTGAGGAGAGGAGGCAGCCGGAAGTGAAGTGCTATTCACGTCCGACGAAGCCAGGGAGACGCTCGTTGAAGCGTCGAGCTCATCCTTGGGCGGGCTGCCGGGTTATATTCGGCGTTAGGAGATTCTATACGACAAATGAAACACCGTGAGTTATTCTGGTATCCTGACACTTACGATGTTGCCAGGGGCTTAGGCCTCGGAGGCCATTCCTCTTCGCCGTCGACGGCGTTGGTGGAGTAGTCCGGAGGAAGGGTCCTTCCCTTCTTGGACCCTCTGGCCTCCCCAGTTGGGGCGGCCATCCTTTTCTTCTCTCCTCCCACTGGGGGAGAGGCCTCTTTTTCCTCCTCCTCGTCTTCGCGGGAGGAGTCCACCTCAGAGTCATCGGACGATGAGTCCGATAACACCTGGCGCCGGGAACTCTTTCGAGTTCCCGTGGCCTTCTTCTTGGCCTTCTTCTTCATCAGCCCCGTCAATCGGGCGTCCGCTGGGTCTTCTGGCAAGGGAGCCGGACAGTCAACCTACCCAGACGTCTTTTGCCAGGCCTGTCAAAGGTAAGGGAGTTTAGATCTCGCGTAGAGTCAAACTATGAAAAACAAGTGTCCTGTAAAGGATAAAATAGCTTACCTCACTGGCTTGACGTTGTGAGTTGAATCCGCGATCTTCGGTAGCGGATGCGAGAGCCTCGGCACCCTTGAATAGCACCTTCCAGGCATCTTCATACATAGTGTCGAAGAGCCTGCTCAAGGTTTGGTGTTGTTCCGGATCAAACTCCCACAGGTTGAAGGCCCGTTGTTGGCACGGGAGGATCCGGCGGATGAGCATGACCTGGACTACATTGACAAGCTTGAGCTTCTTGTTCACCAGGGTTTGGACGCAGGTTTGGAGTCCGGTCAGCTCTTCTGAATTACCCCACATCAGGCCCGTCTCTTTCCAAGAGGTGAGCCATGTAGGGAAGCCAGATCGGAATTCGGGGGCCGCCACCCATTTAGGGTCACGCGGCTCGGTGATGTAGAACCACCCCGATTGCCACCCCTTTATGGTCTCCACGAAAGAGCCCTCAAGCCATAAAACGTTGGGCATCCTGCCCACCATGGCACCTCCGCACTCCGCCTGGCGGCCGCCCACAACCTTCGTCTTGACATTGAAGGTCTTCAGTCATAAGCCGAAGTGGGGCCAGATGCAGAGGAAGGCCTCGCACACGACGATAAACGCCGAGATGTTGAGGATGAAATTCGGGGCCAGATTTTGGAAATCCAGGCCGTAGTAGAACATGAGCCCCCGGACAAATGGGTGAAGTGGAAAACCTAGTCCGTGGAGGAAGTGGGTGAGGAACACCACCCTCTCATGGGGCGGGGGGTGGGGATAAGCTGCCCCTTGTCGGGGAGCCGATGCACGATGTCGTTGGATAAGTATCCGGCCTTCCGCAGCTTTTTGATGTGTCCCTCCGTGACGGAGGAGACCATCCACTTGCCTCCCCCTCCGGTCATGGCTGGGGAAGGTTGAGGCGAGATGTGTGGACTTGGGCGCTGGAGCTCGAGTGCGCGGAAATGGATGAGCAAAGGAGGAAGAAGGCGTGTGTGAAAAAGTGGATCCTTATCCCTTTATATGGACGGATGAAACTATGCGTCCCCACCGGCCTGGTAAAACTCGCTTATCTCCCAAGCGTCGTAATTGATGGCGCGGTTGGGTTACCCACGCCCGTATTGATGAGAATCCCGGAATAAGGGGACATGATCTCTGCTTTGACAAGACGTGCCAAGGAAACCGCCTCGCTAAACGCGCTGGGGTGGAACAGTAAAAACGATTCAAATAAAGACTTGGCCGTGGTGTGATGCCACGGAATACGTCAGCAGATTGAATCTGTGTAAATATTATTCTCTCTACGGTGGTATGTGGAACTTATTTTGCATAGCGTGGACACTATCCTTGTGTTCAAAATCTTCTATGAAGTATTCAGAGGAGGAACCCGCCTTGTAATGCCGAAGACAACATGCGCGCTGGACTCGTCGTCATTGAAGCCTGGTTCAGGGGCTACTGAGGGAGTCCTAGATTAGGGGGTGTCCGGATAGCCGAACTATCACCTTTGGCCGGACTCCTGGACTATGAAGATACAAGATTGAAGACTTCGTCCCGTGTCCGGATGGGACTTTCCTTGGCGTGGAAGGCAAGCTTGGCGATACGGATATGTAGATCTCCTACCATTGTAACCGACTCTGTGTAACCCTAACCCTGTTCGGTGCCTATATAAACCGGAGGGTTTTAGTCCGTAGGACGAACAACAATCATACCATAGGCTAGCTTCTAGGGTTTAGCCTCTCTGATCTCGTGGTAGATCTACTCTTGTACTACCCATATCATCAATAAAAATCAAGCAGGAGTAGGGTTTTACCTCCATCGAGAGGGCCCGAACCTGGGTAGAAACATCGTGTCCCTTGTCTTTGTTTACCATCCGCCTAGACTCATAGTTCGGGACCCCCTACCCGAGATCCGCCGGTTTTGACACTGACACGGGTCTTCCTGGGAGAAGGAATATCCTTCATTGACCGTCAGAGGTTATCATGGGCTAAGTTGGGACACCCCTGCAGGGTATAAACTTTCGAGAGCTGTTCCTGCGGTTATGTGGCAGATGGAAATTTGTTAATGTCCGATTGTAGATAACTTGACACCAGATATGAACTAAAACGCATCAACCGTGTATGTAGCCGTGATGGTCTCTTTTTGGCGGACTCTGGGAAGTGAACACGGTTTTGGGTTATGTTTGATGTAAGTAGGAGTTCAGGATCACCTCTTGATCATTACTAGCTTCACGACTATTCCGTTTGTTCTCTTCTCGCTCTTATTTGCATATGTTAGCCACCATACTTGCTTAGTCGCTGCTGCAACCTCACCACTTTACCTCTTCCTTGCCCATTAAGCTTTGCTAGTCTTGATATCCATGGTAATGGCATTGCTGAGTCCTCGTGGCTCACAGATTACTACAACAACAGTTGCAGGTGCAGGTTATGCGATGATCATGACGCGAGAGCGATGTTTTCTTGTTTTGGAGTTCTTCTTCTGCTTCCTCTTCGATCAGGGGATAGGTTCTAGGTCGGTAGCCTGGGCTAGCAGGGTGGATGTCGTTTGACTTTCTGTTTGTGTTTCATCCGTAGTCAGATGGTGCCCTTATGTAAGATGATGTTGTATTCGTGTGGCATTGTATGCCTTTTGTATGTATCCCTGTCTATTATGTAATGTTGATGTAATGATATCCACCTTGCAAAAGCGTTACAATATGCGGGTCTATCCTTGGTGGGACCTTCGAGTTTCTTTTGGATAGGGTCGCATATTGGGCGTGACAAGTTGGTATCAGAGCCTCGACCGACCTTAGGAGCCCCCTTGATTGATCGTGTAGTTTGGCCTTTGTCGAGTCTAGAAAAAAACTGTTTTTGGAGTCTATTTATATTGGAGAGTAGGAATTCTTTTTACTTCTCAGCCCCTTCGTCGCTCTGGTGAGGAATCTTGACGTAGGTGTTTTGAATTACTCCTCTTCCCCTTCAAAATTTTCTTTAGGATCACGCAGTTTGTTTTTCGATCGTTGTTCCTTAGCTCTTTGCATCTGGTGCATTTCTCGTCAAGTTTGACTCAAGCCTCTTCATCGTTGCCAAGTTCAATCCTCAATTGTTTTTCTTTTTCCCACCCGCCCACCCCTTTTTCATCTCGAAGTCCGAGTCCATAATCGAGTATCCTTCCTACTCATGCGAAGTCTTTGCTTTCTTTCCTCAATGATTTCAACTGGTGTTTTCTCTTCAAGTTATTCATAGGTTTTTCCCTTCCAAGTTACCTTTTGTTTTCCCGCCCTCCCACCCTCTTCTTCCCAGAATCTGAGTCTGTTTCGAGCATCTATTCCATTCGTGTGGAGCCTCTTCAATCTTCCCTCAATTATTTCAACCGGTGAATTCTCGTCTCATTCGTCATTCTTCATCCCTTTCTTTTTCCGGTGCACTCAATTCAAGTTTTTCGGGTTGATCACATTCTTTTCCTTGGATCAACTGTTCGCCTTGCTCGTTTGCCTCTCGCCATTCAATCATTCCGGAGTTCAAGACATCTCAGGAGATTTGTCTGTGTTCTAATTAATTCGAGGTTGTCACCTCATTCAAATATTTCAATCATTCTGGTGCATCATCTACCTCTTCAACAACCCTTCCCTACGGTGTTTCTTTTTAGTGGGCCCTAACCCACAGGTTTTTCCCCAGGATCTTACCTGACTCTTCTAATTATTCCGGAGCCATTCCTAATTCCTTTCAAAGTGTGACGTAAGAATGGATTTCATCAGTCAGATACCTTCTCCAAGATCTCGTTCAAACTCTTTTCATTGTTGGCTCAACCTTTTCAGTTTTTCATTCTCCCGGAGTATCTCAGTAATTTTGGTGGTGTTTCTCGTTGTCATTTGAAGATCGAATAAGAGTTTTTCCTCTAAATCTTGCCCGTTCTCTCGAAGTTTCGTGGTTCTAGCTTCATGTTATCTTCTCGAATTATTCCATTTGCAGTTATATTCTTTTCGTACCCATCCGGAGTATTCCAGGAGTTGATTTCTGTTTCTTTTCACCGAAGGCCATCATTCCAGAAGAATTCTTCGTCCTCACATTCTAGCTATCGCTATCCATTTATCCCAGCGTATCTATCAAGTATTCTTTAATCAGCTTGTTATCTCTTTGTTCTTTTGCATCTAAATCCCTTCTAGCATATTTGTTCTTCTAATTCTTCACGGTGATCCATTCTCTTTCATCAGTCATTTTCTAATTCTTACGGTGGTTCCTTCGGATCCCTTTTCCTTGGTTATCATTTTAATTCATTCGTTCTTTTAATCCTACCGGTGGTTCATGAAGACCTTCTCAAGTTTGCGATATGTCACTTCTCAATCCTTTTCAAGAAGGATAAGTAGTATGCAAATCCATTGTTTGTCATCAATTTAATTTGATGAAGGATAAGCATACAATAAATCTTATTCTTATTTCATCCAAGTGAGTAATCCCTTTCTTCGGAGTTTGTTCTTGATGAATAAATTCTAGTTCCAAGTGTTTTCATCTTTTCATTTTCTGGGTTCAAATTTCCTCGGCCATCTCGTCGGAACCTCCATCTAAATCATCGCAAGGCTCATCTTATTCTTTCCTTCAATTCTATCTCATTGTCCTTTTGTTTACCGGAGTTCTTCATGGTGGTTCTTCATGATTTAATTCATTCTTCAAGTGTTCATCAAGACTTTGTTGGAGAAATTCAAGTATCTTTTCTTCTCGCGTCTCGAAGTGTAATTAATTCTCCATATTCTTTTGAAGTGGAGTTTTGCATTTCTTCGTTCTTCTCAGCTATACAATCGTTTTCATTTGTGGCCGGTTATCACCTTATGATCTAGAGATGTTACCATAAGTCCACAACAAGCTTATTCTTTTCGTTGTTGATTTTCTCAACAACTTCGTTTATACCTTCCTTCTAAAGATGCTTTCAATTTCATTCGTGGCACAAGTTGTCATTTTCTTCTCTGTTCTTTTCATTCAACTCTTTCAATTTTTCCAGAGGTTTTGTGTCATGTCTTCATCAAGTATCATTCCATCCACTCAAGCTCGTGTTCTATTCCTCCATGTTTCAGCCGGAGTGCTGCCTAAATCTTTTTCACTCTTATTCGTTTCTTATCTCGTTCTAACCGGAGTGGTTTCAGAGTCTATCTTGTTCGCTGAGCTTTTGATTCTCGGCTTAGTCGTCATTCCTCTATTCTTCCTGAGTGCTCTCAACTCTTTTCTCCTCTCTATTTTGTTCTTATTTCACCTCATCCCTTTTCCTCCCCGTCTCAGTCATAAGATCTCGGGACGAGATCTCTTGTTAGTAGAGGAGAGTTGTAACGCCCTGGATTCGATGTGCCAGGTGTCTGCCAGTTATTCGCTGTCATTGCCATGTCATTTGCTTGCGTGTTGCATTTTATCACGTCATCATGTGCATCTCATTTTGCATACGTGTTTGTCTCATGCATCCGGGCATTTTCCCTGTTGTTCGTTTTGCAATCCGGCACTCCTATGTCCTCCGGCGTCCCCCTCGTGTCTCTTGTTGTGAGCGGGTGTTGAACATTCTCGGAATGGACCGTGATTTTCCAAGCGGCCTTGGTACACCACCGGTAGACCGCCTGTCAAGTTTCGTTCCATTTGGAGGTTGTTTGATGCTCCAACGGTTAATCAGGTATCCGTAAAGGCCTCTTACGTGTGCAGCCCAACACCCCTCCAAAGTGGCCCAAAACCCATCCTAACCCCCTCCATGCTCTCGGTCGTTCAATCACGATCGTGTGGGTGAAAACCGCACTTCATTTGGACACTCCTACCTCCTCCTAGCTATAAATATGTGCTCCCCCCCCCGGATTTTTCGGGTCCAAACCCTAACCATTTTCCCTCTCCGCTGCCGGACAAATTCATCCCGCCGTCCGGACACGTCCGCCCGCTCTGCCGGACGAACCAGCAGCCGCCACGTGTCCCCCGTGCAGCCCCACATCACCGCCGACCGCACGGGCCCGCGAGCCCGTCCGCGGCCCTCCC
>NC_041389.1:429550007-429561015 GCF_002162155.2 Triticum dicoccoides
GCTGGCTGCTTCTTCCTCCGTGCCGGCGACTCCCCGCTCCGGCCGCCGCCCACCATCGCCGCCGACGCTCCTCGCCGCCCCAACGCGCTCCGGCCGCCGCGCGCCGTTCCTCGTCGTCCTCCGCCGTCCCGTGCCTCCCCGGCCCAAGCTCCGGCCGGCCCCGCTCGATCCAGTCGCCTCCTAGTTTCCTTGGAAAGTCCCCGGCGCAACTCCGGCATACAGTTGTTCCGGCGGGCGCCTCGAGGTCCGCGCAGATCTGGATCCAAAATCTCGAGGGTTGACTTTTTGCCTCCGTTTAAATATATTTTTTGCATAAATTCTTCGCATCATAACTCTGCATCCGTGGCTCAGTTTTGGGCGTGTAGGATGTCAAATTGTTCGCCTCAACGAGTACTTCATTTCATTCCATTGCATCATGTTCATTTATGCTCATCTTGATGCCCTAAATGTTGTTGCAAGAGTGCTATGTAATGTTAGTTTTAGATGCTTATCAGGATTTGGACATTTGTCATTTTTGCCATGTTTAATGTGTGCCTCCTATGAACTTGAGCCCTACATGTGTTTTGAAGTATGTCATAACAGTGGTGCAATCCATGTATTTTTGTGAGTCTTTTAATGAGTGCATCAAGCTTGCTAAATAGGGTACTTGCTATTTCTGTTTTGTTAGGCTGATTCTGTTATATCATGATGCTAGGTAAACCTGCTGCTACAAGTCATTCTATGCATAATCTGGAGATGTTCACTAATGATGTTTTGTTATACATATCATGCTCTATCCATTCATGCCCCTGGTTGCATTTATAGACTGCTATAACTTGTTGTTATCTTGCTCCAAACTTGCTAAATAATGTTGCTGTCAGTCTGTTAACATTAAGTTCAGTTTTGCCATGTGTTTTGCTAGTGATCCATGCACCCTATGAACTTGATATTGCCATGTTTAGCTTAATGAATATGACATATTACTTTTTGTCACCTTTCGCTGCCATGTTTTCCTCTGTGGTGAGTGGTAAAAGCTCACCAACATGCCTACTTATTGTTGTTCCTGCCATGTCTGAATCTGTCATATCATTTGCCATGTTTACATGGATGATACCATACTTTTTGTTGATCTTTGGAATTAGTTCAGTAAGGGTGTTTTGTTCTTTGTCTTTAGTACTAGCATGCCATGCCTTTTGTTGCCATGATAAGTTCCTGTAACATATGGTTTGATAGCTCTAAACATTTCAACCTGATGTTATTTCTGCTAAGGCTGAAACTGTTATTATTTGCAATCTTGCCATGTCCTTTTCAGCATGTTCTAATGTTTTCTGGAGATAGCTCAGTGTTCATGTTTTGTCATGCTTTACCTGTAATTCATGCCCATGCCTTTTTTTTATTATGTTGAGGTGCTGTAGAATATTGTTTTGATACTTGCTAGATGCCTAGTTGCTGTTTTGGACAGCTTGTCCTTTGAACTTGTATAGAGTGTATGTGTTGATCCGTTGCTCCGTTTTGAGTGTGCTCTATATGAAACTTGCTTAGAATTGCATGTAGTTTCTTATTATCAGGTTGCATCCTTGTTTTGAGGTGTTTGCTTGATGTTTGGATGCATTTTTCACCAATGCCATGTTTAACTTTTTTGCTCATATCTTCTAGGCCGTAGCTCCGAATTAAATGAACTTTATATGTAACTTGACTAGCATCTCATGTAGATCATCTTGGTGCATCTTAACTGGCTTTTTAACAACTTGAACATAAGGTTTATTCAGTTCTGGACCAGTTTCTAAATTTGCATATGAGGACTTACCGAAATTGTCATATGTTGTTTTCGGCCTCATTTAAACTTGCTTTGATGTGCAGTTCCTGTATGCATCATCTCTTGCCATGAGTAGCTTCATGTAGTCTTGTCTTGCATCATACTTGGTTGAGCATCATGTCATGTATATCTGTGGTGTGTTTACCATGTTGTGTGCTTCTTCTCGATAGTTCCCGTTTCGTTGCGATCGTGAGGATTCGTTCGTCTATGCTTGGTTCGTCTTCGTGGCTTCATCTTCTTCATGGACTCATTCTTCTTCCTTGCGGGATTTCAGGCAAGATGAGCGCTACCCTGGATCTCACTACTATCATTGCTATGCTAGTTGCTTCATTCTATCGCTTTGTTGCGCTACCTATCATTTGCTCTTCAAGCCTCCCAAACTGCCATGTCAGCCTCTAACCTTTCGCCCTTCCTAGCAAACCGTTGCTTGGCTATGTTACCGCTTTGCTCAGCCCTCTTATAGCGTTGTTAGTTGCAGGTGAAGTTGAAGATTGCTCCATGGTGGACAGGATGACATTGGGATATCACAATATCTCTTATTTAATTAATGCATCTATATACTTGGTAAAGTGTGGAAGGCTCGGCCTTATGCCTGGTGTTTTGTTCCACTCTTGCCGCCCTAGTTTCCGTCATATCGGTATTATGTTCCCGGATTTTGCGTCCCTAACGTGGTTGGGTGATTTATGGGACCCCCTTGACAGTTTGCTTTGAATAAAACTCCTCCAGCAAGGCCCAACATTGGTTTTACCATTTGCCTCACCACCACCTACTTTTCCCTTGGGAGTAATTAACCCAAGGGTCATCTTTATTTTAGCCCCCCCCCCCTGGGCCAGTGCTTCTCTAGGTGCTGGTCCGAACCGAGTAGACTGCGGGGCCCCCTCGGGGAAATTCGAGGTTTGGTTTTACTCGTAGGATGTCTCATCCGGTGTTGCCCTGAGAACGAGATATGTGCAGCTCCTATCGGGATTGTCGGCGCATCGGGCGGCTTTGCTGGTCTTGTTTTACCATTGTCAAAATATCTTGTAACCGGGATTCCGAGACTGATCGGGTCTTCCTGGGAGAAGGAATATCCTTCGTTGACCGTGAGAGCTTATCATGGGCTAAGTTCGGACACCCCTGCAGGGTATAAACTTTCGAGAGCCGTGCCCGCGGTTATGTGGCAGATGGGAATTTGTTAATGTCCGATTGTAGATAACTTGACACCAGATATGAACTGAAGTGCATCAACCGTGTGTGTAGCCGTGATGGTCTCTTTTCGGTGGAGTCCGGGAAGTGAACACGGTTTTGGGTAATGTTTGACGTAAGTAGGAGTTCAGGATCACCTCTTGATCATTACTAGCTTCACGACCATTCCGTTTGTTCTCTTCTCGCTCTTATTTGCGTATGTTAGCCACCATACTTGCTTAGTCGCTGCTGCAACCTCACCACTTTAGCTCTTCCTTGCCCATTAAGCTTTGCTAGTCTTGATACCCATGGTAATGGGATTGCTGAGTCCTTGTGGCTCACAGATTACTACAACAACAGTTGTAGGTGCAGGTTATGCGATGATCATGACGCGAGAGCGATGTTTGCTTGTTTTGGAGTTCTTCTTCTGCTTCTTCTTCAATCAGGGGATAGGTTCCAGGTCGGCAGCCTGGGCTAGCAGGGTGGATGTCGTTTGAGTTTCTGTTTGTGTTTCATCCGTAGTCGGATGGTGCCCTTATGTAAGATGATGTCGTATTCGTGTGGCATTGTATGCCTTTTGTATGTATCCCCATCTATTATGTAATGTTGATGTAATGATATCCACCTTGCAAAAGCGTTTCAATATGCGGGTCTATCCTTGGTGGGACCATTGAGTTCCTCTTGGATAGGGTCGCATATTGGGCGTGACAATAACCTCGTATAAATCATTTTACACTATAGTTGAACTAGCTCTATAAGCTAGTACAGATAATTTTACACTAGAATTGAACTAGCTCTATAACCTAGTACGATTTTTTTACATTAGAGTTGAACTAGCTCTATAATGTAGTACAAATAATTTTACACTAGAAAACTGAACGAGCTCTATAACCTAGTACACATATTTTACACTAGCATTGTACTAGGGCTATAACCTAGTACAAATCATTTTACACTAGAGTTGAACTAGCTCTATGACCTAGTACACACAATTTTATACTAGAGTTGAACTAGCTCTATAACCTAGTACAAATCATTTTACACTATAGTTGAACTAGCTATATAACCTAGTACAAATAATTTTACACTGGAGTTGAACTAGCTCTATAATGTAGTACAAATCATTTTACACTATAGTTAAACTAGCTCTATAAACTAGTACAAATAGTTCTACACTAGAAATGAACTAGCTCTATAACCTGGTACACATAATTTTACACTAGTGTTGAACAAGGGGAATAACCTAGTACAAATCATTTTACACTATAGTTGAACTAGCTCTATAACCTAGTACATATAATTTTACACTAGAGTTGAACTAGCTCTATAACCTAGTAGAAATAAATTTACACTAGCGTTGAACTAGGTCTATAACCTAGTACAAATCATTTTACACTATAGTTGAACCATCTCTATTATCTAGTACAAATAATTTTACACTAGAATCGAACTAGCTCTATAACCTAGTATAAATGATTTTACACTATAGTTGTACTAGCTCTATAACCAAGTACAAATAATTTACACTAGAAATGAACAAGCTCTATAACCTGGTACACATAATTTTACACTAGCATTGAACTAGGGTGATAACCTAGTACAAATCGTTTTAAACTAGAGTTGAACTAGCTCTATAACCTAGTACAAATAATTTTACACTAGAGTTGAACTAGCTCTATAACCTAGTACAAAAATTTTTACACTAGAGTTGAACTAGTTCTATAACCTAGTACAAATCATTTTACACTATAGTTGAACTAGGTCTGTAAACTAGTACAAATAACTTTACACTAGAATTGAACTAGCTCTATAACCTAGTACAAAAAAAATTACACTAGAGTTGAACTAGCTCTATAACATAGTACAAATAATTTTACACTAAAAATGAACTAGCTCTATAACCTAGTACACATAATTTTACACTAGCATTGTACTAGGGCTATAACCTAGTACAAATCATTTTACACTAGAGTTGAACTAGCTCTATGACCTAGTACACAATTTTAGACTAGAGGTGAGCTAGCTCTATATCCTAGTACAAATAATTTTAAACTGGAGTTGAACTAGCTCTATAACCTAGTAACAATAATTTTACACTGGAGTTGAACTAGCTTTATAACCTAGTGCAAATAATTTTACACTAGAAATGAACTGGCTCTATAACCTAGTACAAATCATATGACAGTAGAGTAGAAATAGCTCTATAAACTATTACAAATAACTTTAGACTAGAGTTGAACTTGCTCTATAACCTAGTACAAACAGTTTTACACTAGAGTTGAATTAGCTCTATAACCTAGTTCAAATAATTTTACACTAAAGTTGAACTTCCCCTATATATTAGTACAAGTAATTTCACACTAGTGTTCAACCAGCTCTATAACTAAAGATAAATATTTTTACACTAGAGTTGAACTAGCTCTATAACCTAGTACATATAATTTTACACTAGAGTTGAACTAGCTCCATAACATAGTACACGTCATTTTACATTAGGGTTGAACTAGGGTTGTAAGCTAGTAAAATAATTTTACACTATAGTTTAACTAACTCTATAACCTAGTACAAATAATTTTACAGTACTAGCTCTATAACCTAGTACAAATAATTTTACACTAGAGTTGAATTAGCTCTATAACCTAGTACAAATCATTTTACACTAGAGTTGAACTAGCTCTATAACCTAGTACAAATAATTTTACACTAGAAATGAACTAGCTCTATAAATTAGTACAAATAATTTTGCACTAGAATTGAACTAGCTCTATAACCTAGTACAAATACTTTTACACTAGAGTTGAACTAGCTCTATTTCCTAGTACAAATAATTTTACACTTGAAATGAACTAGCTCTATAACCTGGTACACATAATTTTACACTAGCGTTGAACTAGGGCTATAACCTAGTACAAATCATTTTCCACTATACTTGAACTAGCTCTATTATCTACTACAAATAATTTTACACTAGAATTGAACTAGCTCTATAACCTAGTACAAATCATTTTACACAAGATTTGAACTAGCTCTATGACCTAGTACACACAATTCTAGACTAGAGATGATCTAGCTCTATAACCTAGTAAAAATAATTTCAAACTAAAGTTGAAATCTCTCTATAACCTATTACAAATAATTTTACACTAGAGTTGAACTAGCTCTATAACCTAGTACAAAGCATTTTACACTAGAGTTGAACTAGCTCTATAACCTAGTACAAATCATTTTACACTATAGTTGAACTAGCTCTATAACCTAGTACAAATAATTTTACACAAGAATTGAACTAGCTTTATAACCTAGTACAAATAATTTTAAACTAGAGTTGAACTATCTCTATAACCTAGTACAAATAATTTTACACTAGAGTTGAACTAGCTTTATAACCTAGTACAAATAATTTTACACTAGAGTTGAACTAGATCTATAACCTAGTACCAATAAATTTACACTAGAGTTGAACTAGTTATATAACCTAGTACAAATAATTTTACACTAGCATTGAACTAGGGCTATAACCTAGTAAAAATCATTTTCCACTATAGTTGAACTAGCTCTATTATCTAGTACAAATAATTTTACACTAGAATTGAACTAGCTCTATAACCTAGTACAAATCATTTTACACTAGAGTTGAACTAGCTCTATGACCTAGTACACACAATTTTAGACTAGAGTTGAACTATATATATAAACTAGTACAAATAATTTTACACTAGAGTTGAACTAGCTCAATAACCAAGTACAAATAATTTTACACTAGAGTTGAACTACCTCTATAACCTAGTACAAATAATATTACACTAGAGTTGAACTAGCTCTATAACCTAGTACAAATCATTTTACACTGGAGTTGAACTAGCTCTATGACCTAGTACACACAATTTTAGACTAGAGTTGAACTAGCTCTATAACAGAATACAAATAATTTTAAACTAGAGTTGAACTATCTCTATAACCTAGTACAAATAATTTTACACTAGAGTTGAACTAGCTCTATAACCTAGTACAAATAATTTTAAACTAGAGTTGAACTAGCTCTATAGCCAAGTAAAAATAATTTTACACTAGAGTTGAACTAGCTCTATAACCTAGTACACATCATTTTACACTATAGTTGAACTAGCTCTGTAACCTAGTACAAATAATTTTACACTAGAAATGAACTTGCTTTATAACCTAATACAAATAATTTTACAATAGAGTTGAACTAGCTCTATAAGCTAGTACAAATAATTTTACATTAGGAATGAACTAGCTCTATAACCTAGTACACATAATTTTACACTAGCACTGTACTAGGGCTATAACCTAGTACAAATCATTTTACACTAGAGTTGAACTAGCTCTATGATCTAGTACACACAATTTTAGACTATAGTTGAACTACCTCTATAAGATAGTACAAATAATTTTAAACTAGAGTTGAACTAGCTGTATAACCTAGGACAAATAATTTTAGACTATAGTTGAACTAGCTCTATAACCTAGTACAAATACTTTTACACTAGAATTTAACTAGCTATATAACCTAGTACAAATAATTTTACACTAGAGTTGAACTAGCTCTATAACCTAGTACAAATAATTTCACACTTGAAATGAACTAGCTTTATAACCTAGTACACATAATTTTACACTACCATTGTACTCGACTTATAACCTAGTACAAATCATGTTACACTATATTTGAACTTTCTCTATAACCAACTACAAATAATGTTACACTAGAATTGAACTAGCTCTATAACCTAGTGCAAATCATTTTACAGTAGAGTAGAACTAGCTCTATAAACTATTACAAATAATTTTAGACTAGAGTTGAACTTGCTCTATAACCTAGTACAAACAGTTTGCCACTAGAGTTGAACTAGCTCTATAACCTAGTTAAAATAATATTACACTAGAGTTGAACTTGCTCTATATATTAGTACAAGTAGTTTCACACTAGTGTTGAACGAGCTCTATAAACTAAGACAAATATTTTTACACAAGAGTTGAACTAGCTTTATAACCTAGTACATATAATTTTACACTAATGTTGAACTAGCTCCATAACCTAGTACACATAATTTTACATTAGCATTGAACTAGGGCTACAAGCTAGTACAAATCATTTTACACTATGCTTGAACTAACTCTATTACCTAGTAAAAAAAATTACACTAAAATTCTACTAGCTCTATAACCTAGTACAAATTATTTTACACTAGAGTTGAACTAGCTCTATAACTTAGTACAGATAATTTTACACTAGAAATGAACTAGCTCTATAAACTAGTACAGATAATTTTACACTAGAGTTGAACTAGGTCTATAACCTAGTGCAAATACTTTTACACTAGAGTTGAACTAGCCCTATAACCTAGTACAAATAATTTTACACTTGAAATGAACTAGCTGTGACGCCTGGATAATTAAGCTATAGTAAACCCTCTTTAATGGTGCCATGTCATCACATTACTGTTGCTAATCCTCGGTTGATCCAAGTCACAATCAAAATTCAAATTTAAAATAAAAGTCCAAGATTCAAATTTTCAAAATGCAAAATAAAATGTTCAAAGTGTGAAAAATATTCCATAGCTAATTATAGTGGTGACCCAACATTTTTATAAAGTGATTAATTGCACTAAACTAAATAATCATTGGCTAAAATAATAAGTTAAATGCTTTTAAAATTTATAAAAATCCTAAACTATTTTATTTAAACCTCAAACCTGTTGTGGCAGTGGTATAAATAGAAATACTAATTTAGGAACAAATTCAATGTTTTATAAAACTCTAATGAATTAAAAATCAAAACAAAACAACAAAAACGGTAAAACTAATGAGAAAGAAAAGAGCCCCACTAATTCCCCTGGGCCTTGGCCACTGGACAGGCCCAGCAAACCCACCAAACCCCCACGGTCGCCCCTCCCTTCCTGTTCCCCTGGCATGGTCGCAATAGGGGCATGGTTGCCCTCGACCGTCTCGCCGACGCCGACGGGGAGGGGATAAGGACGCCTTCCCCTCGGTCCCCTCGTCTCCCCGCTCCACTTCCCCCTCTCCTCCTCAATTCCTCCTCCCCCCTCTCGCCAGATCCGCTCCATCCGCGGCACCTCGACGCCGACGCCACCTCGCCCCGACGTCGTCCCAAGGGCTCGCCATCGCCATGGACGCAGCCACCAGCCTCCCCTCTCCATTCTGAGCTGTCCGACAGCTCCATCGCGGATGCCTTCCTCCTCCTCGTAGACGAGATCGGACCGGGACGGCCCCGCAGCACCGCCCCGACCCCTTCGACCACCTCGGAACGCCACCGCGCCGTCTGCCTCCTCCACTACGACGGCGGGCTTCCTCCACTTCGACCGCCTGCTGCTCCTAAACCTCTCGCCGAGCCGCCGTGTGCTCCTAGGTGAGCACCACGTCCAAACTCCCCTTCTCCTATTTGATTTGACACCGTAGTATGCTGCGACCGACTCGCCCGAAGCTCCACGCGCCCGTTCCTCCCCTGCACGCGCTCGCGCTCCCCTGGCCCGCACACGCATGGCACCGTCGCTGTCATCTCGCACTCGCGCCGGAACACACTCGCTGGGATCCCCTACTATGCCCGGGCCACAACCCTTCTCGTCTGCCCGCGCCTCCAATTACAAGCACGCGCGCTCCCCTGCACGCCCGACACTACTCGCTGCTCCCCGCGCTGGTCATGCCTTGCGCGTGCGCACGCGCTGGTGTGCGTGCCTGCTGCTACCAGCGGCTACTGCTTCTGGTTGCCAACTGCTGCTGCCGCTTGCTACTCGTCTACTGCTACTGATGCTAACTGATGATAGCAACTGTAGCTACTAGCTAGCATTTTAGTTTTTACATTGAGTAACCCCCTAAACAGCCCCTAAACTTTGGTTAAACAACTGTTAACAAGGCTAAAAATAATATTAGTAGAAAGTACACTTGACAATGCTTAAATGTGTCCACTGGACCAAATCCATTTGACGCATGGAATAAATCCTATGAAAATCACAAAATGTATCTTTTGTTAGTAGAAAACAGAACTGTGTGTGCGTGTGTGTGGTGGCCGGCCGGCTCTCCGTTAGCTAATTAGTACTCCTACTTGTTAGTCTAATCAGTGGTTAGGTATAGTGCAAATGACAGGTGGACCCCCCCTCTAAATATCCACTTAAAAAGAATATGCAAGATATGTGTGAATGACACCTAGGCCCCATCTACAGTTTTGACCAGTCAACAGTCAAACTGTTGACTGTTGACTGAGTCAACTGGGCCCCCCTGGACCCACTCTCAGCCTCTAGTGGCCCTGCTGTGTACACTCTGCCAGGTGCACATATGTAACGCCCCAGATTCGATGCGCCAGGTGTCTGCCAGTTATTCGCCTTCTTTGCCATGTCATTTGCTTGCGTGTTGCATTTTATCATGTCATCATGTGCATCTCATTTTGCATACGTGTTTGTCTCATGCATCCGAGCATTTTTTCCCCGTTGTCCGTTTTGCGATCCGACACTTCTATGCCCTCCGGCGTTCTCCTTTTTGTCTCCTGTTGTGAGCGGGTGTTAAACGTTCTCGGAACGGACCGAGGTTTGCCAAGTGGCCTTGGTATAGCACCGGTAGACCGCCTGTCAAGTTTCGTGCCATTTGGAGTCCGTTTGATACTCCAATGGTTAACCGAGTAACCGTAAAGCCTCTTTTGTTTGCAGCCCAACACCCCTTCAAAGTGGCCCAAAACCCAGCAAACTCCCCTCCATGCTCTCGGCCGTTCGATCACGATCGTGTGGGCGAAAACCGTGCCTCATTTGGACCCTCCTAGCTCCCTCTACCTATATATTAGTCCCCCTTCCCCGATTTCGCGGATGAACCCTAGCTCCTTCCTCCCTCCGCGCCGCCGGACTCGTCCGGATCGGCCGGACATGTCCAGCCGCCGCCGCCTGAGCTAATCGGCGCGCGCCACCTGTCCCTCCCCGTCCCGCGCGCCGCCGCGGGCCCACGCGAGCCCGGCAGCCCCCGTCGCCTGAGGCCCGAGGCGCCAGCCTCCGCCCCCGCGCCTCCCGTCGCCTCCGCTGCCGT
>NC_041389.1:429561314-429568149 GCF_002162155.2 Triticum dicoccoides
CTCCTCCACCGGACCCCGCCGCCATCGTCTAGGACCCCGCCGCCGCATCCCGCGGGTGCCCGCGCCTTGCCTCCCTGATCCGGCTCGGCCCCGTCGCCTTTAGCCGCCGGCGCCCCGCTCCGGTCGCTGCCATGTCGCCGACGAGCGCGCCCGCCGCCCCTGCCTCGCGCCTCGTCAGCCGCCCGCTCGCCCGCCCTCCGCCGCCGTCCGGCCTCATCTCCGCCGCCGTGGGCGCCGGATCCGGCGAGGAGCGCCTCGGATCCGGTCCCCTTCGCCCTCTCCGGTCGTCCTCCTCCTCTCCGGCCACGTCCCCGGCCAACTCGGGCGAGGCCCCTGGATCGGGATGAGATCCACCAGGAGCCGAACCAAACGCGGTGTTCCCGGATCCCTCCGTCCCGCTCCGCCCCGTCCCGCGTTGACTTTTCGCGGAGGTAAAATTCCGCTAACTCCCTGAGATTTTTGCATTTTGGTGCCCTGTTCAACGCATCATAACTCCATGCATACTGCTCCGTTTCATGCGTGTAATATGTCAAATTGTTCGTTGTGAGATGCTCTACATTTCATTCCACTGTGCCATGCGTGTTTGAGGTCATCTTGATGCCTGAATCATCGTTGCAAGAGTGCTATGTGATGTTAATATGCTGAAACTGTTATAACTTGGTGATTTGTCATTTTTGTTGCATTTGATGTGTGCATCCTTTGAGCATGAGTCCTACATGAGTTTTGATCTATGACATGCCATCTTTACAGAAGTGCTATCCATGTATTTTTGTGAGTTGTGTAGTGAGTGCATCAAGCTTGTTAAGGAGGGTACTTGCTGTTACTGTTTTGCTAGGATGAATCTGTTATTTCGGGATGCTATGTAAACCTGCTGCTACAAGTCATTCTATACATAATCTGGAGATGTTCACTAAGGATGATTTGTTACACATGTCATTTTATATCCATCCATGCCCTTGGTTGCATTTATAGCTTGCTGTAGATTGTTGTAATCTTGCTCTCAACTTGCTAAATAATGTTGCTGTCAGCCTGTTAACATTAAGTTCAATGTTGCCATGATTGTTGTTAGTTATCCATGCACCCTATGAACTTGCTATTGCCATTCTTAGCTCGACAAACATGTATTGTTACTGTTGGTTGCCGTGTCATGCCATGTATTGCTATGTGGTGAGTGGTTCAAGCTCACCAACATGCCTACTTATTGTTATTCCTGCCATGTATGAATCTGTCATGTAACTTGCTATGTTTACATGGGTGCCATCATATTTTCTGTGCCCTTTTGGCTCATGGTCAGTAAGGTACTTTTGTTCTACACATTTAGTAGGTTAATGCCATGCCTTTTTTTCTATGATATGTTCCTGTAGCATGTTGTTTGATAGCTCTAAACATTGCAACCTGATGTTATTTCTGTAAAGTCTGAAACTGTTATTATTTGCAATCTTGCCATGTCCTTTTGAGCATGTTGTAGTGATTTCTGGAGATATCTCAGTGTTCATGTTTTGTTATGCTTTACCTATACATCTTGTCCATGCCTTTTGTTATCATGTTAGGATGCTATAGCATGTTGTTTTGATGCTTGCAAGATGCCTAGTTGCTGTTTTGGACAGATTGTTGTTATGACTTGTATAGTGTATGTGTTGCACCGTTGCTCCGTTTTGAGTGTGCTCTATATGAAACTTGTTTGTTTTTTCATGTAGCTTCATATTATCATGTTGCATCCTTGTTTTGAGGTGTTTGCTTGATGTTTGAATGTCTTTTGCATCAATGCCATGTTTAACTTGTTTTGCTCATATCTTCTAGGCCGTAGCTCCGAATCTAATGAACTTTATATGTAACTTGACTAGAATCTCGTGTAGATCATCTTGGTGCATCTTAACTTGTTGTTTAACAACTTGAACATAAGGTTTATTCAGATCTGGACCAACTTCGAAATTTACATATGAGGACTTACCAGAATTGTTATATGTTGTTCCCGGCCTCATTTAAACTTGCTTTGATGTGTTGCTCTTGTTTGCATCATCTCTTACCATGAGTAGCTTCATGTAGCTTTGTCATGCATCATGCTTGTTGTGTATCATGTCTTGTATATGTGTGGTGTGTTTACCATGTTGTGTGCTTCTTCTCGATAGTTCCCGTTTCGTTGCGATCGTGAGGATTCGTTCGTCTACGCTTGGTTCATCTTCGTGGCTTCATCTTCTTCATGGACTTGTTCTTCTTCCTTGCCGGGTTTCAGGCAAGATGACCGCTACCCTGGATCTCACTACTATCATTGCTATGCTAGTTGCTTCGTTCTATCGCTTTGCTGCGCTACCTATCATTTGCTCTTCAAGCCTCCCAAATTGCCATGTCAGCCTCTAACCTTTTCACCCTTCCTAGCAAACCATTGTTTGGCTATGTTACCGCTTTGCTCAGCCGCTCTTATAGCGTTGTTAGTTGCAGGTGAAGTTGAAGATTGCCCCATGGTGGACAGGGTTATGTTGGGATATCACAATATCTCTTATATTATTAATGCATCTATATATTTGGTAAAGGGTGGAAGACTCGGCCTTATGCCTGGTGTTTTGTTGCACTCTTCCCGCCCTAGTTTCCGTCATACCAGTGTTATGTTCCCGGATTTTGCGTTCCTTACGCGGTTGGGTGATTTATGGGACCCCCTTGACAGTTCGCTTTGAATAAAACTCCTCCAGCAAGGCCCAACCTTGGTTTTACCATTTGCCTCACCACCACCTACTTTTCCCTTGGGAGTCGCTCTCTCGAGGGTCATCTTTATTTTAGCACCCCCCCCCCGGGCCAGTGCTTGTCTAAGTGTTGGTTCGAACCGAGCCGCCTGCGGGGCCCCCTCAGGGCAACTCGAGGTCTGGTTTTACTCGTAGCCTGTCTCATCCGGTGTTGCCCTGAGAACGAGATATGTGCATCTCATATGGGGATTGTCGGCGCATCGGGCAGCTTTGCTGGTCTTGTTTTACCATTGTCGAAATGTCTTGTAAACCGGGATTCCGAGTCTGATCGGGTCTTCCTGGGAGAAGGTATATCATGGGCTAAGTTGGGACACCCCTGCAGGGTATAAACTTTCGAAAGCCGTGCCCGCGGTTATGGGCAGATGGGAATTTGTTAATGTCCGGTTGTAGATAACTTGACACCAGATCCGAATTAAAACGCATCAACCGCGTGTGTAGCCGTGATGGTCTCTTTTCGGCGGAGTCCGGGAAGTGAACACGGTTTTGGTGTTATGTTTGACGTAAGTAGGAGTTCAGGATCACCTCTTGATCATTGCTAGCTTCACGACCGTTTCGCTTGCTCTCTTCTCGCTCTTATTTGCGTATGTTAGTCACCATATATGCTTAGTCGTTGCTGCAACCTCACCACTTTACCCCTTCCTTTCCCATTAAGCTTTGCTAGTCTTGATACCCATGGTAATGGGATTGCTTGAGTCCTCGTGGCTCACAGATTACTACAACAACAGTTGCAGGTACAGGTTATGCGATGATCTTGACGCGAGAGTGGTGTTTGCTTGTTTTGGAGTTCTTCTTCTGCTTCTTCTTCGATCAGGGGATAGGTTCCAGGTTGGCAGCCTGCGCTAGTAGGGTGGATGTCGTTTGAGTTTTTGTTTGTGTTCCATCTGTAGTCGGATGTTGATCTCTTGTAAGATGATGTTGTATTCATGTGGCATTGTATGCCTTATGTATGTATCCCCATCTATTATGTAATGTTGATGTAATGATATCCACCTTGCAAAAGTGTTTCAATATGCGGGTCTATCCTTGGTGGGACCTTAGAGTTCCTTTAGGATAGGGTCACATCTTGGGCGTGACAAGTTGGTATCAGAGCCTCGACCGAACTTAGGAGCCCCCTTGATTGATCGTGTAGTTTGGCCGTTGTTGAGTCTAGAAGAAAACTGTTTTCTGAGTCTAGTTATATCGGAGAGTAGGAATTCTTTTTACTCCTCAGCCCCTTCGTCGCTCTGGTAAGGAATCTTGACGTAGGTGTTTTGAATTACTCATCTTCCCCTTCAAATTTTCTTTAGGTTCACGCAGTTGGTTTTTTGATTGTTGTTCCTTAGCTCTTTTCATCCGGTGCATTTCTCGTCAAGTTGACTCGAGCCTCTTCATCTTTGCGTTCAATCCTCAGTTGTTTTGTTTTCCCACCCGCCCACCCCTTTTTCATCTCGGAGCCGGAGTCCATAATCGAGTATCCATCCTACTCGTGCGAAGCCTTTGCTTTCTTTCAATTGGTGTTTTCCCTTCAAGATATTCGTCGGTTTCCCCTTCCAAGTTGCCTTTGTTTTCCCGCCCTCCCACCCTTTTTTCTTCCCGGAGTCTGAGTCTCTTTCGAGCATCAATTTCATTCGTACGGAGCCTCTTCAGTCTTTCGTAAATTATCTCAACCGGTGAATTCTCGTCTCGGTGGTCATTCTTCAACTCTTTTCTTCTTTGGTGGATTCAATTCTAATTTTTGGTAGTGATTACATTCTTTTCCTTGGATCAAGTGTTCTCCTTGCTCGTTTGCCTCTTGCCATTCAATCATTCCGGAGTTCAAGACATCTCAGGAGATTCATCTGTGTTCCAATTAATTCGAGGTTGTCACCTCATTCAAATATCTCAATTGTTCTGGTGCATCATCTATCTTTTCAACAATCCTTTTCAACGGTGTTATCTCTTTAGTGGGCCCTAACCCACAGGTCTTTTCCCAGGATCTTACCTGACTCTTCTAATTTCCCCGGGGTTATTCTCAAATTCTTTTCAAGCGTGACGTAAGAATGAATTTCATCAGTCACATGCCTTCTCCAAGATCACATTCAAATCATTTCATTGTTAGCTCAACCTCTCTGCTTTTCATTCTACCGGAGTACTTCAATAATTTCCTCTAGCATATTGGTTCTTCTAATTTTTCCCGGTGATTCATTCTCTTTCATGAGTCATTTTTCTAATTCTTACGGTGGTTCATTCAGATTCTTTTTTTCCTTTGTCATCGTATAAATCCTTTCGTTCTTTTCAATCCTACCGGTGGTTCATGAAGACCTTCTCAAGTTTGCGATATGTCATTTCTCAATCCTTTTCAAGAAGAATAAGTAGTATGCTAAATCCATTGCTTGTCATCAATTTAATTTGATGAAGGATAAGCATGCAATAAATCTTATTCTTATTTCATCCAAGTGAGTAATCCCTTCCTTCAGAGTTTGTTCTTGATGAATAAATTCTAGTTCCAAGTGTTTTCATCTTTTCTTTTCCGGAGTTCAAATTTCCTCCGCCATCTCGTCAGAACCTCCATATAAATCATCGCAAGGCTCATCTTATTCTTTCATCCTTTATTCTAGCTCATCATCCTTTTGTCACCGGAGTTCTTCACGATGGTTCTTCATGATTTAATTCATTCTTCAAGAGTTCATCAAGATTCTTGTTGGAGGAGTTCAAGTATCCTTTTCTTCTCTTTTTTTGACTATAAACAGTAGGGTAAAACCCCACTGCAATTTTTATTAAAATAACACAGAAAAACAAAAAGAGTCTGAAAGTGCAATTAATTCTCCATATTCTTTTGAAGTGGAGTTTTGCATTTCTTCGTTCTTCTCAGCTATCCAATCATTTCCGTTTGTGGCCGGTTATCACCTTATGATCTTGAGATGTTACCTATAATACCACAACAAGAATATTCTTTTGTAGTTGAATTTCCAACAACTCAGTTCAATCCTTTCTTCTAAGGTTGCTTTCTAGTTCATTTGTGGTAGAGGATGTAATCTTCTTCTCCGTTCTTTTCTTTCAACTTTTTCAATTCTTCCGGAGGCATTGTGTTGTTCCTCTCATCAACTATCGTTCCATTTTGTCAATCTCAGTTCCAACTCTTTCGATGTTCAGCCGGAGTGCTGCCTAAATCCTTTTCAGTCTTATTCGTTTCTTATCTCGTTCTAACAGGAGTGGTTTCATAGTCTATCTGATTCCGTGAGCTTTCAATTCTCGTCATTCGCGTCGTTCCTCTCTTCTTCTCAAGTGCACTATATTCTTTGCTTCTTCTCTTGAGTTCTTGTTTCAACTCATCCCTTTTTCCTTCCGTCTCGGTCCTAAGATCTCGGCACGAGATCTCTTGTTAGTGGAGGAGTGTTGTAACGCCCCGGACTCGATGCGCCAGGTGTCTACCAGTTATTCGCCTTCTTTTCCATGTCATTTGCTTGCGTGTTGCATTTTATCATGTCATCATGTGCATCTCATTTTGCATACGTGTTCGTCTCATGCATCCGAGCATTTTTCCCCGTTGTCCGTTTTGCGATCCGACACTTCTATGCCCTCCGGCGTTCTCCTTTTTGTCTCCTGTTGTGAGCGGGTGTTAAACGTTCTCGGAACGGACCGAGGTTTGCCAAGTGGCCTTGGTATAGCACCGGTAGACCGCCTGTCAAGTTTCGTGCCATTTGGAGTCCGTTTGATACTCCAATGGTTAACCGAGTAACCGTAAAGCCTCTTTTGTTTGCAGCCCAACACCCCTTCAAAGTGGCCCAAAACCCAGCAAACTCCCCTCCATGCTCTCGGCCGTTCGATCACGATCGTGTGGGCGAAAACCGTGCCTCATTTGGACCCTCCTAGCTCCCTCTACCTATATATTAGTCCCCCTTCCCCGATTTCGCGGATGAACCCTAGCTCCTTCCTCCCTCCGCGCCGCCAGACACGTTCGGATCGGCCGGACATGTCCAGCCGCCGCCACCTCAGCCAATCGGCGTGCACCACCTGTCCCTCCTCGTCCCACGCGCCGCTGCGGCCCGAGAGGCCCGCCGCGGGCCCGCGCGAGCCCGGGAGCCCCCCTCGCCCGAGGCCCGAAGCGCCAGCCTCCGCCCCCGCGCCTCCCATCGCCT
>NC_041389.1:429568635-429575645 GCF_002162155.2 Triticum dicoccoides
GGCGCCCCGCTCCGGTCGCTGCCATGTCGCCGGCGAGCGCGCCCGCCACCCCTGCCTCGCGCCTCGTCACCCGCCCGCTCGCCTGCCCTCCGCCGCCGTCCGGCCTCGTCTCCGCCGCCGAGGGCGCCGGATCCGGCGAGGAGCGCCTCGGATCTGGTCCCCTTCGCCCTCTCCGGTCGTCTTCCTCCTCTCCGGCCACGTCCCCGGCCAACTCCGGCGAGGCCCCCGGATCGGGATGAGATCCACTAGGAGCCGAACCAAACGCGGTGTCCCCGGATCCCTCCGTCCCGCTCCGCCCCGTCCCGCGTTGACTTTTCGCGGAGGTAAAATTCCGCTAAGTCCCTGAGATTTTTGCATTTTGGTGCCCTGTTCAACGCATTATAACTCCATGCATACTGCTCCGTTTCGTGCGTGTGATATGTCAAATTGTTCGCTGTGAGATGCTCTACATTTCGTTCTATTGTGCCATGCGTGTTTGAGGTCATCTTGATGCCTGAATCATCGTTGCAAGAGTGCTATGTGATGTTAATCTGCTGAAACTCTTATAACTTGGTGACTTGTCATTTTTGTTGCATTTGATGTGTGCATCCTTTGAGCATGAGTCCTACATGAGTTTTGATCTATGACATGCCATCTTTACGGAGGTGCTATCCATGTATTTTTGTGAGTTGTGTAGTGAGTGCATCATGCTTGTTAAGGAGGGTACTTGCTGTTACTGTTTTGCTAGGCTGAATCTGTTATTTCGGGATGCTATGTAAACCTGCTGCTACAAGTCATTCTATACATAATCTGGAGATGTTCACTAAGGATGATTTGTTATACATGTCATTCTATATCCATCCATGCCCCTGGTTGCATTTATAGCTTGCTGTAGATTGTTGTAATCTTGCTCTCAACTTGCTAAATAATGTTGTTGTCGGCCTGGTAACATTAAGTTCAATGTTGCCATGATTGTTGTTAGTTATCCATGCACCCTATGAACTTGCTATTGCCATTCTTAGCTCCACAAACATGTATTGTTACTGTTGGTTGCCGTGCCATGCCATGTATTGCTATGTGGTGAGTGGTTCAAGCTCACCAACATGCCTACTTATTGTTATTCCTGCCATGTATGAATCTGTCATATAACTTGCTATGTTTACATGGGTGCCATCATATTTTCTGTGCCCTTTTGGCTCATGGTCAGTAAGGGACTTTTGTTCTATACATTTAGTAGGTTCATGCCATGCCTTTGTTTTCTATGATATGTTCCTGTAGCATGTTGTTTGATAGCTCTAAACATTGCAACCTGATGTTATTTCTGTAAAGTCTGAAACTGTTATTATTTGCAATCTTGCCATGTCCTTTTTGAGCATGTTGTAGTGATTACTGGAGATATCTCAGTGTTCATGTTTTGTCATGCTTTACCTGTACATCATGTCCATGCCTTTTGTTATCATGTTAGGATGCTGTAGCATGTTGTTTTGATGCTTGCAAGATGCCTAGTTGCTGTTTTGGACAGATTGTTGTTATGACTTGTATAGTGTATGTGTTGCACCGTTGCTCCGTTTTGAGTGTGCTCTATATGAAACTTGCTTGTTTTTGCATGTAGCTTCATATTATCATGTTGCATCCTTGTTTTGAGGTGTTTGCTTGATGTTTGAATGCCTTTTGCATCAATGCCATGTTTAACTTGTTTTGCTCATATCTTCTAGGCCGTAGCTCCGAATCTAATGAACTTTATATGTAACTTGACTAGAATCTCGTGTAGATCATCTTGGTGCATCTTAACTTGTTGTTTAACAACTTGAATATAAGGTTTATTCAGATCTGGACCAACTTCTAAATTTACATATGAGGACTTACCGAAATTGTTATATGTTGTTCCCGGCCTCATTTAAACTTGCTTTGATGTGTTGCTCTTGTTTGCATCATCTCTTACCATGAGTAGCTTCATGTAGATTTGTCATGCATCATGCTTGTTGTGCATCATGTCTTGTATATGTGTGGTGTGTTTACCATGTTGTGTGCTTCTTCTCGATAGTTCCCGTTTCGTTGTGATCGTGAGGATTCGTTCGTCTACGCTTGATTCGTCTTCGTGGCTTCATCTTCTTCATGGACTCGTTCTTCTTCCTTGTGGTATTTCAGGCAAGATGACCGCTACCCTAGATCTCACTACTATCATTGCTATGCTAGTTGCTTTGTTCTATCGCTTTGTTGCGCTACCTATCATTTGCTCTTCAAGCCTCCCCAATTGCCATGTCAGCCTCTAACCTTTTCACCCTTCCTAGCAAACCATTGTTTGGCTATGTTACCTCTTTGCTCAGCCCCTCTTATAGCGTTGTTAGTTGCAGGTGAAGTTGAAGATTGCCCCATGGTGGACAGGGTTATGTTGGGATATCACAATATCTCTTATATTATTAATGCATCTATATATTTGGTAAAGGGTGGAAGACTCGGCCTTATGCCTGGTGTTTTGTTCCACTCTTGCCGCCCTAGTTTCCGTCATACCGGTGTTATGTTCCCGGATTTGGCGTTCCTTACGCGGTTGGGTGATTTATGGGACCCCCTTGACAGTTCGCTTTGAATAAAACTCCTCCAGCAAGGCCCAACCTTGGTTTTACCATTTGCCTCGCCACCACCTACTTTTCCCTTGGGAGTCGCTCTCTCGAGGGTCATCTTTATTTTAGCCCCTCCCCCCGGTCCAGTGCTTGTCTAAGTGTTGGTCCGAACTAAGCCGCCTGCGGGGCCCCCTCGGGGCAACTCGAGGTCTGGTTTTACTCATAGCCTGTCTCATCCGGTGTTGCCCTGAGAACGAGATATGTGCAGCTCCTATCGGGATTGTCGGCGCATAGGGCGGCTTTGCTGGTCTTGTTTTACCATTGTCGAAATGTCTTGTAAACCGGGATTCCGAGTCTAATCGGGTCTTCCTGGGAGAAGGTATATCCTTCGTTGATCGCGAGAGCTTATCATGGGCTAAGTTGGGACACCCCTGCAGGGTATAAACTTTTGAAAGTCGTGCCCGCGGTTATGGGCAGATGGGAATTTGTTAGTGTCCGGTTGTAGATAACTTGACACCAGATCCGAATTAAAACGCATCAACCGCGTGTGTAGCCGTGATGGTCTCTTTTCGGTGGAGTCCGGGAAGTGAACACGGTTTCGGTGTTATGTTTGACGTAAGTAGGAGTTCAGGATCACCTCTTGATCATTGCTAGCTTCACGACCGTTCCGCTTGCTCTCTTCTCGCTCTTATTTGCGTATGTGAGCCACCATATATGCTTAGTTGCTGCTGCAACCTCACCACTTTACCCCTTCCTTTCCCATTAAGCTTTGCTAGTCTTGATACCCATGGTAATGGGATTGCTGAGTCCTCGTGGCTCACAGATTACTACAACAACAGTTGCAGGTACAGGTTATGCGATGATCTTGACGCGAGAGCGGTGTTTGCTTGTTTTGGAGTTCTTCTTCTGCTTCTTCTTTGATCAGGGGATAGGTTCCAGGTCGGCAGCCTGGGCTAGCAGGGTGGATGTCGTTTGAGTTTCTGTTTGTGTTCCATCCGTAGTCGGATGTTGATCTCTTGTAAGATGATGTTGTATTCATGTGGCATTGTATGCCTTATGTATGTATCCCCATCTATTATGTAATGTTGATGTAATGATATCCACCTTGCAAAAGCGTTTCAATATGCGGGTCTATCCTTGGTGGGACCTTTCAGTTCCTTTAGGATAGTGTCGCATCTTGGGCGTGACAACATAGCAATTTCACCTTTTATCCCGAATTAATAATAATTTTAGAATATTGTTTAAATGTTTGGAAAATCATATAAATTAATTCGTAACGCGGATGAAAAAGTTTTCTACATGAAAGTTGCTCAGAATGACGAGACGAATCTGAATACGCGATCCGTTCGTCTGCCACATGCCCCTAACTACCTGAACATGCAACTTTTCCCCTCCGTTTCATCTGTCTGAAAATGCTAAACCTGGGGAAACATTCCCGAATGTTGTCCCCCTTCGCCGGTAATGTATAGCACCGCGTTAGAACACGTCTAGCTCTACCTGTTGTCCTGTTATGCTCTTGCTTGCTCTGTATTTACTATTTCTCCCCCCTCTTCTCTCCGGTAGACCCCGAGACTGCCGCTGATGCCGCTGTGATCAACTACGTCAATAACGACTCCTTGTTGTCTGAGCAACCAGGCAAGCCCCCCCTTTAATCATCCCGATATCGCCCATTCTATACTCTCATGCTTGCATTAGATTTTGCTACTGTTATTGTTTGCTCCTATTCTGATGCATAGCCTGCTTTTGTACCTGTTTACCTGCCTGCTTATCCTAAACTGCTTAGTATAGGTTGGTTAGTGATCCATCAGTGGCCCCCACCTTGTCCTTGTTGCCCCTGCTTCATCATCGACGACTTGATCCACATGATCGATGACCAGAGCCCGACACCTCACATCACATCACGCCCCTTTTGTTGCTCGACTCTGCAGAGCTACTATCGAGTGTCGAGGGTGATCCCTCATAACGCACTCCTGATGATAATTCTGTAGTGTAGCTATTCGGTCATGGTCATCGAGGGTGATTTCCTCTTTCACCATTACCGCTACGGCTCTGTCGTTCAACACCTCAAGTGTGAACCACGAGGGTGGTCCCTCTTACGTTCACCTTGATGATTACATTGAGTGGAATCCACTGGGGGTGATTCCTCGGGTTTTCCCCTTGATGTCTGGACACGCAGTTACCTTGACTTTACTGGAGACCGTTGTGAAAGTCGGGCGGGCCCGGAGAGCACCCGTGAGATGTGACAGTGGCAGCTGGTTGTTTAGCGGTATCACCCGGGAAGGGGTGATAGCTCCAGACTTGTCCCGACAGCCGTCACTCCTTTTAATAATGCACTAACAGGTTTGGGTATTTATTCTGAATTGGCCTTTGGCCTTTACGCACTAACCACCACGCGAGAATAGTTATGGGCCTCGACATCGTGGTATGAGCCAAAGCTTTGTCAGACGTCCAGTTCAGCATTGTGGCCTGGCGGGATCGTGCCATCCACTTCACGGGTGGTGCTGGTATCCCCTTGCGCACAACGACCCGGAGTGCAACGGGCGATGGGCCCAGACCCCGGAGTGCTTAGGATGTAGACCGGCGGGGACCTCTCTGCAGAGCCTAGGTCGGGCTGCGACGTGTTGATCTTCCGAGGGCGGGCATTGACCCCAGAAAGGTGTGTCCGGCTAGAGTGATCGAGCGTGTTGGGTAACGTTGTGCACCCCTACAGGGAAGTTATATATTCGAATACCGTGTCCATGGTAATGGACGTTCAGACTTGTATCCCGATCTTATACAACTAGAAATGGATACTTGATATGTGATGGATATGTGGCTCCGGGATTGCTTTCTTGCAGGGAGTCGAGGAAGGATCTCTGGGCGTTAATGTTACAACATGCTTGTTAATTATAAACTGCTATTCTTTACTCTTCTACATGCTGCAAGATGCTCGGAGCTGCTTGAAGATGCCAGTCTTTGATAGGCTAGGCCTTCTCCCTCTATTCTAGCATTCTGCAGTTCAGTCCACAGATACAACCCTTCCATTTGATACCAATGCATGCATAGTATAGATCTGATGCTTGCGAGTACTTTGGATGAGTACTCACGGTTGCTTTGCTACCCCTTTCCCCCTTCTTTCTTCTATCTGGTTGATGCATCCAGATGGTGGATCCATGGAGCCAGATGCCACCCCCGCCGACTACTTGTAACACCCCGAGATTCATGCCACAGTAATCTCCCACTTCTCATGCCATGTCATCATGATTACCTTGCTAGTTGCCACTTGTTCAAAACATCAAGTCCAAAATTCAAAAATTTCTCAAACATGAATATAAAAATGTTCATCATGTGCCAAATATTCCACAACTAATATTGGTGGTGAACCAACATTTTTGCAAAGGGTTTAAGTGGCCTAAACTACTTAAAGCAGTGGCTAAAACAATAGTTTAAATGCCTTTTTACTCTATAAAAATTTCAAACTATTTCAAAAGCCTCACAGCCTTTTGTGGCAGTGCTAACTATTTCAATGTAATTATGTGGCCAAGTCCCACATTTTACAAAATCCATTTGGCAGCCCAAATATTACCATGCTTTTTTTGTAAAAAGAAAAGAGCAGAGGTAAAAGAAAAAGAAACCCCCCTGACCCCCCTGGGCCTTTGTCATCTGGGCGGCCCAACCCAGCAGCCCACCTCCCCCCGGTCGCCTCCCTCCTCTCTGTTCACCCGACCCAGCGGCCGCGCTCGCTGGTCGCCACCAAACCCTGTCGCCGTCCCCGTCGGGGAAGGGATAAGGGCGACGTCCCCTCGATGCCTCGAGCCCTCCTGTCCACTCACCGCACCCCACTCGCGCCAGTCCTTTCCCCTCGCCCGCTTCGTCTCTCCCTCGCACCCCAGATCCCCTCCCCATCGCATCCGAACGCCACGGCCGCCATGGCCGCCGTCGCCCTCGTGGCCACCGGCCACCACGCGCGTATTCTCCACGACGTAGCTCCTCGCCATCATCCGCTACGCCCCCTGGTGCCATCCGCAAGAGCTCGGAGGCGCTAGAGCGCCGTCACGCCGCCTTCTTCAACCTCCGTCTGCCTCGGGCCGCGGCACACCGACGCCGTCTCCGGCCACCTCGACTCTTCCTCGGGCCTTCCCAACAACGGAAGTGAGCGCCGGACCTCTGCCTCCCTCTCCCTCTCTCCCCGTGCTCTTTCCCGCGCCGTAGCTAGCTGTCGCCGCCTCCGTGCCCTGCTCGCCGCCGACGAGATCGTGGCCGTCTTTGTGGTCGACGTCGCCGCCACCTGAGGCCACCATTGAACTCCTGGAGCTCCCAGGAGCCCAACGAGCCTGAGCACGTGCCTCCCCGTGCCCCCTAGCCGCTAGCCTGACCACCCTCATCTCCGGCCGCCGCCTTGCCTCACCACCGACGGCACTCCGGCCACTCCCCGCCCGGGCCACCACCGCAGAACGATGCGGCTTCGTCCGCTCATTCGAACGAGCTAGG
>NC_041389.1:429575748-429581499 GCF_002162155.2 Triticum dicoccoides
TGGTCGTGCTTCCGCCGTGGTTTTTTGCCACCGGCGGCTAGACGCCGGCGCTCGCGCTGATGTGGCCGACCGGGGCCACCCCCCAGGGTCACTACCTGGTGGTCCCAGGGGCCCGGGCTGGCCAGTTGACCGAGGTCAACTGTGCTGACTGGGCAGGCCCCAGCCACTGACACGCGGGCCCCGCCGCTTTTTCTAACTAAATTGTTTTAATAATTAAAACTAATTAGTTTAGCCAATTAGTCTATGACAGGTGCGGTCCAGTAGCTAATTAACCTAGATTAGTTAGTTTATTACATTGTTAGACTAACAGAGGCTGACATGTGGGTCCCGCTGGACCCATAGGCCAGGTTTGACCTGGTCAGCCGCCCTGCTGACTGTTGACTTCTCTATGACGTCATGATGACGTCATATTCCTTTTCTATTTTTTAAATAATTCCAGAATATTGTTTAAACTTTAAAAATTCATAGAAATTAAACCGTTCCTCGGAAGAAAATGTTTTCTACATGAAAGTTGCTTAGAAAAATCCAACGAATCCGAATACGCGGTCCGTTCATCTGTCACATGCCCCTAGCATGCTGAACATGGAACTTTCCCCCTCCGGTCGTCTGTCTGACACAGGTCCGGAACCGGGAAAACATTCCCGGTTGACTTCCCCCCTCGCCAGTATCGTGTAGCAACACGTTAGAACACGTCTAGCTCTGCTTGTTGTCTTGTTATGCTATGTTTGCTTTATATTTACTGTTTCTTCCCCCTCTTCTCTCCGGTAGACCCCGAGACCAATGCTGCCCCTGTGATCGACTACGTCGACGACGACCCCTCCTTGCCAGAGCAACCAGGCAAGCCCCCCCCCCCTTTGATCATCCCGATATCGCCCATTCCATTCTCTCATGCTTGCATTAGATTTTTCTACTGTTATTGTTTGCTCTTATTCTGATGCATAGCCTGCTTTTGTAACATGTTTATTGTTACTTACCTGCTTATCCTAAACTGCTTAGTATAGGTTGGTTAGTGATCCATCAGTGACCCCCACATTGTCCTTGTTGCCCCTGCTTCATCATCGAAGACCCGATCAACGGGATCGAAGACCAGGCCCCGCCACCGCACATCACTCTCCCCTTAGTTGCTCGACACTACTGGGTTACTATCGAGTGCCGAGGGTGAGACCTCTACAACACTTCTGATGTTAACCCTATAGTGTAGCTATTCGGTCGTGGTCATCGAGGGTGATTCCGCCTTAACCACTTCCGATATGACTCTGTCGTGCAACCCCTCAAGTGTGAACCTCGGGGGTGATTCCTCTTACGTTCACCTTGATGATTACATCGAGTGAAATTCACCGGGGGTGATTCCTCGGGTTTTCCCCTTGATGTTTGGACACACGGTTACTATGGTTACTATGTTACACTGAACCATGTTACTAAAGACGGGTTGACCCTGAGGGGTACCCGCGCGAGCATAATTGCGAGTGATGTGGAGTCGGGTTGACCTGGAAGGTGCCCGAGAGATAATTACGAGGCGTGGCTGGGCATTCTTAGCCCTTGCCGCAAGTCCTCGAGACGGGGCAACGGGGTCACATCTTTCGTGAGTCTCTGCTTGTTACCGCGCATTCCTAATCAACTACGATTTGGAAATTTGATCCGAGGGGCCTCTGGCTTGATAGCACTAACCATCACGTGGGCATAGTATGGGCGTTCTGCGTCGTATGCATCAGTCGAAGCTTAATAGACGTCAGCGACTGAGCGGCGCGCGCCGGGTTGGACTGGTAAGCACTTACCTTTTTAAGGAGGTAGCTAGGTCTGCTCACCGGCCGCGTTCGCAACGTGCAGGAGTTTCCGGGGAGATGGCCCATGACCCCTGGGGGCATAGGTTTAGTCCGGCGTGCTGGCCTCTCTATTAAGCCTAGGTCGGGTTGCGGCGTATTGTTTGGCCAAGGCCGGGCATGACCCTGGAAAGTGTGTCCGGCCGGAGTTAAGCGAGCATGGTGGGTAAGTTGGTGCACCCCTGCAGGGAAGAAAACATCTATCGATAGCCTGTCCTACGGTAACGGACACTTGGGGTTGTATCCCGATCGATACAACTAGAACTGGATACTCATGATGAGAAATGGATTGAGATGAGAAATGGATGGTGATGAGAATTGGATTGTGTTGATAATTGGATAGTATGGCTCTGGGATTTCTTTCTCGCAGGGAGTCGAGAAAGGATCTCTGGCCGAGGTTGATAACGCTACTACTACTTTACTTTATGCTACTCTACTCCCTCCTGTTTGCTGCAAGAGGGTGGTTTCCAGAAGATGCTAGTCTTCGATAGGACTAGGCCTTCTCTCTATTCTGGCATTTCTGCAGTCGAGTCCACATATACAGCCTTACTTTGATAATGTTGCATCTGTAGTGTAGATCCTTGCTTGCGAGTACTTTGGATGAGTACTCACGGTTGCTTTGCTCCCTCTTTTTCCCCTTTTCCATTATTCTCGGATGACGCAACCAAATGACGGAGTCCAGGAGCCAGATGACACCTTTGACGACTGCTACTACCCCGAGGGTGCCTACTACCACGTGACGGAGACCGAGTTAGGAGGCTCCCAGGCAGGAGGCCTTGCCTTTTCGATCGTAGATGCTTTTGTGCTAGCCTTCTTAAGGCACTTGTCTAACTCATGTCTGTACTCAGATATTGTTGCTTCCGCTGACTCTTGTGTTTTCGAGCTTATGTATTCGAGCCCTCGAGGCCCCTAGCTTGTAATATAAAGTTTGTATTATTTTAATTTGTGTCTAGAGTTGTGTTGTGATATCTTCCCGTGAGTCCTTGATCTTGATCGTACACATTTGCGTGTATGATCAGTGTACGATTGAATCGAGGGCATCACAAGTTGGTATCAGAGCCGACTGCCTGTAGGTAGCCCCTTTCCAACTCCTTGGACGAAGTTGAGTCTAGTCACCGAAAAACTTTTACTAACATTGGCTGTGTGGCTTACGGGCCCACGTCGCCATTGGGTGGTATTAGGATCTTTTATTCCTCGTCTATACTCTGGGACTCTGATCTCTCTTCTATTCGGGTTAGCCATTTTACTAAACTCTGACATTAGGTTCTCGTACCCACTTCCTCCCTGAGAGCCTCGACATTATCGATGATCGCTTGCTTCGCCAGAAGATTCTGTGGATACTCCTCGATGTTTCTCGAGACCCTGTACCAACTGCCTTGCAGTTCCTGACCACCGATAATCCCCTTGAATAACATCCTTGCCGCTTGTACCTTCCTCCCTAGTTGCTTCTGATATTACAAGATGCCCCGAAATTCTCTATTTTTCGAGAATCCTTTGAGCTTACTGCCTTGCAGTTCTTTGCCCCATGAATACCCCCCCCCCCTTCGAATAATTCCTCGCACTCACCGAGGATCAGTTCATCCTCAGTTGTTCGTGTGGTTCACAAAACTCTTCGAAATACTATTTGATCTTCCGAAAATCCTCTACAACCTGTTGCTCTTGGAATTCTTGCATACTTGCTTTCTGGTTAATTCCATTTGTCTAGCGATATTCGTTAAAATCCTTTGGGATTAACATTATGATCCTGTTGATTCAGCATCTGTGAGAATGCACACGATCATCAATTAATCCTTGGAAATTTTCTTTCCGGCTCAGGCATTGTTTCGAATATGAGCTGGTTCTTACCCAATCAAGATTTGATCGGGTGCACCTCTAAGTCTATTCAACTTACTCATCTTTTGATCAGAGCCTCTGCTTCTGATCCTTCATCTTGGAACCATAACTCCTTTGTACTCAAGCATCGAATTATTCATAAGTTTCTATAAGCTGATGCCTTTGCATCCCCTTCTTCATCTGATTGATTACCGATACTCACCTCAACTCTGTCGTGAATCGCCAGATCCATTGTTGGGTTGTTATCCGACAGTGCCCTTCACATCCAAAATCTTGTGAGTTTTTCCCTGATACATACTACCTTCGGTAAATTGTATCACCTGCTTTGGTTTCAGTACTCTGCTTTCGAAATCGTATCTCTTGCTTGGTTGATGGTTGTATAGATTCGTAAAATATGCCCTGATGGGTTGAACTTATGCCTTCCATAATTCGTATGAACCCGAGAGTTCTCACGAGTCTTACTCTTCTGGTACTTCGCCAGATAAATCCTATGCACTACAAATTCTTCGAAAACGAGGAGTGAATGAAAGGTTATCTATTGAAGAAGTGGGAGTCGACCTTGAACCTTTGTGTTCATGCCCATGGAACCGATGTAGAACTTATCATGGAAGCTGCTCATGAAATAATTATTTCTTTGGTACAAGCTCAGCTTGTATCTATGAATTGATCCTTTACAATCGTGGTTCCGACCATATTTCCTCCTTGATTCCATTTACCGGATAAGTTAAAATACTTATCCTCTGCAAATCATTCCCCCTTCCAACCTCTACTCCGACTTACCTTCCGGCATTACACCTAGTATCTGATATTGGGAAGTTTTATACCCCATAACATCATTCCTAGCCTGATCGGCTATATTTTTTATCATGTCAACTTTTAACTGTGCTACCTGATCCTTCTTCCCGGAGCACAATTTTTGACAATGAGCTAAGCCTACATCGACTTTCCTCGTCATATCATTTTGTCTTGAATAGCAAGCTTAATTTCGAGTTTGTGTCGCACCCTTGGTTCCAATAACTTTTCGCTTCATCATTCCTTTGACTTGATGTCATCGCCGATCGATTACATCTTCATGAAATCTCTCGACAAATGTTTCGTGATCATCATCAACATTCTAAGCTCTTCCAGGATATCAATCGAATTCATGATGAGAAATACAATCCTTGCCCCTCGATGATTTAAGTTATCATCGACAACATTCTTGCCTTCCCCAACACAAACTTGTTCACATAATTTTGGTAATACACCCTTTTTGACATGTCGATGGATTGTTGCTGAGCCCGTCGGCCACACCCTCATCTTTTCTTTGCTGAAATTGTATGACTTATTTTCTAAGTTGTTTCCGATGGATCCTTTGTGTATCTGAAGTCCGACCTTTCCCTGGTGACCATGTCAACACTATCCCGAAACATGTGTGTGGTACTCCGATCATCAACAAGAACATTGGGAGCGCAATGCTAACTATTCTTGATTAATTATCCAATCACCATTGTATGTGTAGACCTCATAAATTCCTTGCCCCTTTGTCTAAACGGTTTAATACTTGGAGTCCAATCATGCTCTGCCTTTATTTGGGAAAGTTATACTCTAATACTTGGGTATAAACATATTTCCTTTCCATTGGTCTGATTATCATAATAATCACATATTCCTCCCCATTGTTTTGTTAACCTATCTTGTGATCCATATGTTCTAAGCAGTAATAGTTCCCGGCTTATGTAAACACCTCGGTGTACAATTGGTCAGTAAGACCTTGTTATTATTGCTGTTGACATTCCGGTAACCACCGATGGACGAGAACTTCGCCTTTTGGTCCGCCTCGTTTAATCGAGCAGGAAAATGGTTCTCTTCGTCCCTCGCCCTTGGTACCAACATTGTTGGCGACATAACTGACAGACTATCCCCTGACATGCCTTTCCCTCATGACCGTGCAAGATGTCACCACCCTTCCTGCATTTAACCCACACGGTGGGCCCATAACCCATAGTTCCACTGGATCGAAACCTGACTCTCCTATACATCCTTAATTCCGAAGTATCCTTTGCTCTTAACCTTGTGTGTTCTCATGAGCCACCCTCTGAGAGATGATCTATTCCCA
>NC_041389.1:429581706-429582362 GCF_002162155.2 Triticum dicoccoides
TGTTCAGGTATCGATCATTTGTACATTAACATGAAACTTCCTATTGTACCTTCATACTTTGCTCTTGATGTTTTCTTAAGTATCGACTCGAGAGATACTTCTGTCACATTCCCTGAATTGTTCACGAGATGATTAACCCTATAAAGTTTAGTCCTCCTGAAGTTACCCATCACTTCCCCACTTAAATCTCGGGACGAGATTTCTTGTAGTGGAGGAGATTTGTAACACCCCGAGATTCATGCCATAGTAATCTCCCACTTCTCATGCCATGTCATCATGATTACCTTGCTAGTTGCCACTTGTTCAAAACATCAAGTCCAAAATTCAAAAATTTCTCAAACATGAATACAAAAATGTTCATCATGTGCCAAATATTCCACAACTAATATTGGTGGTGAACCAACATTTTTGCAAAGGGTTTAAGTGGCCTAAACTACTTAAAGCAGTGGCTAAAACAATAGTTTAAATGCCTTTTTACTCTATAAAAATTTCAAACTATTTCAAAAGCCTCACAGCCTTTTGTGGCAGTGCTAACTATTTCAATGTAATTATGTGGCCAAGTCCCACATTTTACAAAATCCATTTGGCAGCCCAAATATTACCATGCTTTTTTTGTAAAAAGAAAAGAGCAGAGGTAAAAGAAAAAGAAACCCCCC
>NC_041389.1:429582372-429583189 GCF_002162155.2 Triticum dicoccoides
GCCTCCCTCCTCTCTGTTCACCCGACCCAGCGGCCGCGCTCGCTGGTCGCCATCGAACCCTGTCGCCGTCCCCGTCGGGGAAGGGATAAGGGCGACGTCCCCTCGATGCCTCGAGCCCTCCTGTCCACTCACCGCACCCCACTCGCGCCAGTCCTTTCCCCTCGCCCGCTTCGTCTCTCCCTCGCACCCCAGATCCCCTCCTCATCGCATCCGAACGCCACGGCCGCCATGGCCGCCGTCGCCCTCGTGGCCACCGGCCACCACGCGCGTATTCTCCACGACGTAGCTCCTCGCCATCATCCGCTACGCCCCCTGGTGCCATCCGCAAGAGCTCGGAGGCGCTAGAGCGCCGTCACGCCGCCTTCTTCAACCTCCGTCCGCCTCGGGCCGCCGCACACCGACGCCGTCTCCGGCCACCTCGACTCTTCCTCGGGCCTTCCCAGCAACGGAAGTGAGCGCCGGACCTCCGCCTCCCTCACCCTCTCTCCCCGTGCTCTTTCCCGCGCCGTAGCTAGCTGTCGCCACCTCCGTGCCCTGCTCGCCACCGACGAGATCGTGGCCGTCTTTGTGGTCGACGTCGCCGCCACCTGAGGCCACCGTTGAACTCCTGGAGCTCCCAGGAGCCCAACGAGCCTGAGCACGTGCCTCCCCGTGCCCCCTAGCCGCTAGCCTGACCACCCTCATCTCCGGCCGCCGCCTTGCCTCACCACCGACGGCACTCCGGCCACTCCCCGCCCGGGCCACCACCGCAGAACGATGCGGCTTCGTCCGCTCATTCGAACGAGCTAGGACACGAGCCCGGAGACGCCCCGTAGCT
>NC_041389.1:429583349-429599011 GCF_002162155.2 Triticum dicoccoides
GTCGTGCTTCCACCGTGGTTTTTTGCCACCGGCGGCTAGACGCCGGCGCTCGCGCTGATGTGGCCGACCGGGGCCACCCCCCAGGGTCACTACCTGGTGGTCCCAGGGGCCCGGGCTGGCCAGTTGACCGAGGTCAACTGTGCTGACTGGGCAGGCCCTAGCCACTGACACGCGGGCCCCGCCGCTTTTTCTAAATAAATTGTTTTAATAATTAAAACTAATTAGTTTAGCCAATTAGTCTATGACAGGTGGGGTCCAGTAGCTAATTAACCTAGATTAGTTAGTTTATTACACTGTTAGACTAACAGAGGCTGACATGTGGGTCCCGCTGGACCCATAGGCCAGGTTTGACCTGGTCAGCCGCCCTGCTGACTGTTGACTTCTCTATGACGTCATGATGACGTCATATTCCTTTTCCGTTTTTTTTAAATAATTCCAGAATATTGTTTAAACTTTAAAAATTCATAGAAATTAAACCGTTCCTCGGAAGAAAATGTTTTCTACATGAAAGTTGCTTAGAAAAATCCAACGAATCCGAATACGCGGTCCGTTCATCTGTCACATGCCCCTAGCATGCTGAACATGGAACTTTCCCCCTCCGGTCGTCTGTCTGACACAGGTCCGCAACTGGGAAAACATTCCCGGTTGACTTCCCCCCCTCGCCAGTATCGTGTAGCAACACGTTAGAACACGTCTAGCTCTGCTTGTTGTCTTGTATGCTATGTTTGCTTTATATTTACTGTTTCTTCCCCCTCTTCTCTCCGGTAGACCCCGAGACCGATGTTGCCCCTGTGATCGACTACGTCGACGACGACCCCTCCTTGCCAGAGCAACCAGGCAAGCCCCCCCTTTGATCATCCCGATATCGCCCATTCCATTCTCTCATGCTTGCATTAGATTTTGCTACTGTTATTGTTTGCTCTTATTCTGATGCATAGCCTGCTTTTGTAACCTGTTTATTGTTACTTACCTGCGTATCCTAAACTGCTTAGTATAGGTTGGTTAGTGATCCATCAGTGACCCCCACATCGTCCTTGTTGCCCCTGCTTCATCATCGAAGACCCGATCAACAGGATCGAAGACCAGGCCCCGCCACCGCACATCACTCTCCCCTTAGTTGCTCGACACTGCTGGGTTACTATCGAGTGCCGAGGGTGAGACCTCTACAACACTTCTGATGTTAACCCTATAGTGTAGCTATTCGGTCGTGGTCATCGAGGGTGATTCCGCCTTAACCACTTCCGATATGACTCTGTCGTGCAACCCCTCAAGTGTGAACCTCGGGGGTGATTCCTCTTACGTTCACCTTGATGATTACATCGAGTGAAATTCACCGGGGGTGATTCCTCGGGTTTTCCCCTTGATGTTTGGACACACGGTTACTATGGTTACTATGTTACACTGAACCATGTTACTAAAGACGGGTTGACCCTGAGGGGTACCCGCGTGAGCATAATTGTGAGTGATGTGGAGTCGGGTTGACCTGTAAGGTGCCCGAGAGATAATTACGAGGCGTGGCCGGGCATTCTTAGCCCTTGCCGCAAGTCCTCGAGACGGGGTAACGGGGTCACATCTTTCGTGAGTCTCTGCTTGTTACTGCGCGTTCCTAATCCACTACGATTTGGATATTTGATCCGAGGGGCCTCTGGCCTGATAGCACTAACCATCACGTGGGCATAGTATGGGCGTTCTGCGTCGTATGCATCAGCCGAAGCTTAATAGACGTCAGCGACTGAGCGGCGCGCGTCGGGTTGGACTGGTAAGCACCTACCTTTTTAAGGAGGTAGCTAGGTCTGCTCACCGGCCACGTTCGCAACGTGCAGGAGTTTCCGGGGAGATGGCCCATGACCCCTGGGGGCATAGGTTTAGTCCGGCGTGCTGGCCTCTCTATTAAGCCTAGGTCGGGTTGCGGCGTATTGTTTGGCCGAGGCCGGGCATGACCCTGGAAAGTGTGTCCGGCCGGAGTTAAGCGAGCGTGGTGGGTAAGTTGGTGCACCCCTGCAGGGAAGAAAACATCTATCGATAGCCTGTCCTACGGTAACGGACACTTGGAGTTGTATCCCGATCGATACAACTAGAACTGGATACTCATGATGAGAAATGGATTGAGATGAGAAATGGATGGTGATGAGAATTGGATTGTGTTGATAATTGGATAGTACGGCTTTGGGATTTCTTTCTCGCAGGGAGTCGAGAAAGGATCTCTGGCCGAGGTTGATAACGCTACTACTACTTTACTTTATGCTACTCTACTCCCTCCTATTTGCTGCAAGAGGGTGGTTTCCAGAAGATGCTAGTCTTCGATAGGACTAGGCCTTCTCTCTATTCTGGCATTTCTGCAGTCCAGTCCACATATACAGCCTTCCTTTGATAATGTTGCATCTGTAGTGTAGATCCTTGCTTGCGAGTACTTTTGATGAGTACTCACGGTTTCTTTGCTCCCTCTTTTTCCCTTTTTCCATTCTTCTCGGATGACGCAACCAGATGACGGAGTCCAGGAGCCAGATGACACCTTTTACGACTGCTACTACCCCGAGGGTGCCTACTACCACGTGACGGAGACCGCGGATGACCAGGAGTAGTTAGGAGGCTCCCAGGCAGGAGGCCTTGCCTTTTCGATCGTAGATGCTTTTGTGCTAGCCTTCTTAAGGCACTTGTCTAACTCATGTCTGTACTCAGATATTGTTGCTTCCGCTGACTCTTGTGTTTTCGAGCTTATGTATTCGAGCCCTCGAGGCCCCTGGCTTGTAATATAAAGCTTGTATTATTTTAATTTGTGTCTAGAGTTGTGTTGTGATATCTTCCCGTGAGTCCTTGATCTTGATCGTACACATTTGCGTGTATGATTAGTGTACGATTGAATCGAGGGCGTCACACTACTACTACTACCTAGAGGGTGCCTTCTACTACGTGGAGCCTGCCGACGACCAGGAGTAGTTAGGAGGTCCCAGGCAGGAGGCCTTGCCTCTTCGATCGTTGATGTTTGTGCTAGCCTTCTTAAGGCAAAAACTTGTTTAACTTATGTCTGTACTCAGGTATTGTTGCTTCCGCTAACTCTTGTGTATCGAGCTATGTATTCGAGCCCTCGAGGCCCCTGGCTTGTAATATAAAGCTTTGTATTATTTCTTTTTTGTGTCTAGAGTTGTGTTGTGATATCTTCCAGTGAGTCCCTGATCTTGATCTTACACATTTGCGTGTATGATTAGTGTACGGTCGAGTCGGGGGGCGTCTCAAGTTGGTATCAGAGTCGACTGCCTGTAGGTACCCCCTTTCCAACTCCTTGGCCGAAGTTGAGTCTAGTCTTTGAAAAATTGTTTTACTAACATGGCTGTGTGGCTTATCGGGCCCACGTCGCCATTGGGTGGTATTAGTATCTTTTACTCCTCATCTATACTCTGGGACTCTGACCTCTCTTCTATTCGGGTTAAATGATTTTGCTAACTCTATCCTAGGTTCTCGTGATCACTTCCATCTGGAGAATCGTATTACGCCTTTCTCGAATTGAGGGCTAAGTTCTGCTTCAATGTTCACTAACCACAGGTTCCTCTTATCAAGGGCACCCTGCATCATTAATTTCAAATCCCTCGCTCCAGAGGTTTTCCTTGACGTTGATGTAGCCTTTGCTATGCCCCGTTGTTGAATCCCTCCATCGCGTGCATACATGACACCTAGTATGTCAAGGATGTTTCCCTTGTCCGAACTCATGCAAACAACGTGTAATTGGCTCTATACATGTATCAGTATGTCTTTAATGACTACTGCTTTGTACATACTGCGCCTTTGCTCATGTTCAAGTTACATCATGAATGACTCCATACACTTGCTCCACCCCTTGCTAAACTACACCATGTTGCATCTAAGGAGGATAGTTAGACCCGCTGATCGTCGCCATGGTGGCAAAAATCCACCACCTCCCGAATACATGGCCGGAATGATACATCAGTTTGATGTTGAATGGCCAGTTCATGAAGGAGTCATGGCTCAGTTTCCACGTCCCAATATGAACCAACAACCAGCCCTAGTAACTCTGCAATACTTTGTGCGCCTCAACCCTGTCCTCTACTGAAGCCCAACTCAGCCCTTAATGTTGATGACTGGCTCCGTGACATCATTTTCGAGTTTGGGTCTGCTGATATAGCCCCTGCCAACTATGTCACCTTCATGGCTTATTACCTAAAAGGTCCTGCTGCTCAATGGTGGGATAGCCACAGGCGTTCCTTACCTGTTGGAACCGCCATTGCTTGCCCGAAATTCCAAGTTGCATTCCGCGGGCCAATGTCGAACCACCATGGTTAGTCACAACGCCCCCGTTGAAATTGAAAGGTTGGAATTCCATGTTTCCCCCATTGTTTTGAAGTCGTCCAATATTGACCTCATTCTGGGAATGGAGTGGTTGAAAACACATACCGCTTCTATTATTTGCGCTACTAAAACTGTCCATCTACTACATCCTTCAAGTGTGATAGTAAGCTACCATGCTCATCTTGTTCGAAATGCCGAAGTATGGATTTATTCCTTGAATGAGTTAAATGCTTCTCCTTTTGAGAGAATTGAAAACGCTCCAGCCGTTTGTGAATTCCAACATGCCTCTCCAAAAGAACTACCTAGTCCATAACCTTGAAGGTGCTACAGTAAAATCTCCACTAAAGTTGTGGCGACATTTTCTTCTTGGTAATCGTTGCGAGATCTTCACCGATCATGAAAGTCTGAAGTATCTATTTACTCAGCTAGATCTGGATCTCCGTCAGCAGCGATGTATCGAACCAATTACCGCCTATGACTATGGTGTTTCTTATACCCCTGGCAAGGCTAGTGTCATAGCCAATGCCCTGAGTCACAAATCTTAATTGCAACATCCACTTGGCTTCTAAAGCTCAACCCTTGCAAGATGATCTCACTTATAGAAAAGCATCTCGTCCGCGTTCTCAATCAAGCTGAACGTCGCATCGTCTGAGGGCTATCGAATTTCTAGAAGTTCAGTGGTCAAATCATTCTGAAGATGAAGCCACTGGGAAACTCGAGGGTCGTCTTCGAGATGAATACCCCGTTATGTTTCCTTCTACCTCTTAAATCTCGGGACGAGATTTCTTGTAGTGGAGGAGAATTGTGACGCCCGAATAATTAAGCTACAGTAAACCCTCGTTAATGGTGCTATGTCATCACATTACTGTTGCTGATCCTCGGTTGATCCAAGTCACAATCCAAATTCAAATTTAAAATAAAAGTCCAAGATTCAAATTTCTCAAACACGCAAAATAAAATGTTCAAAGTGTGTAAAATATTCCATAGCTAATTATAGTGGTGACCCAACATTTTTATAAAGTGATTAATTGCACTAAACTAAATAATCGTTGGCTAAAATAATAAGTTAAATGCTTTTAAAATTTATAAAAATGCTAAACTATTTTATTTAAACCTCAAACCTGTTGTGGCAGTGGTATAAATAGAAATACTAATTTAGGAACAAATTCTATGTTTTATAAAACTCTAATGAATTAAAAATCAAAACAAAACAACAAAAAGGGTAAAAGTAAATGAGAAAAAAAAAGCCCCACTAATTCCCCTGGGCCTTGGCCACTGGACAGGCCCAGCAAACCCACCAAACCCCCACGGTCGCCCCTCCCTTCCTGTTCCCCTGGCGCGGTCGCAACAGGGGCATGAATGCCCCCGACCGTCTCGCCGACGCCGACGGGGAGGGGATAGGGCCGCCTTCCCCTCGGTCCCCTCGTCTCCACGCTCCACTTCCCCCTCTCCTCCTCGGTTCCTCCTCCCCCCCTCTCGCCAGATCCGCTCCATCCGCGGCGCCTCGACGCCGACGCCACCTCGCCCCGACGCCGTCCCGAGGGCTCGCCGTCGCCATGGACGCAGCCACCAGCCTCCCCTCTCCGTTCCGAGCTGTCCGACAGCTCCATCGCGGACGCCTTCCTCCTCCTCGTAGACGAGATCGGACCGGGACGGCCCCGCAGCACCGCCCCGACCCCTTCGACCACCTCGGAACGCCACCGCGCCGTCTGCCTCCTCCACTACGACGGCGGGCTTCCTCCACTTTGACCGTCTGCTGCTTCTGAACCTCCCGCCGAGCCGCCGTGTGCTCCTAGGTGAGCACCACGTCCAAACTCCCCTTCTCCTCTTCGATTTGACACCGTAGGATGCTGCGACCGACTCGCCCGAAGCTCCGCGCGCCCGTTCCTCCCCTGTACGCGCTCGCGCTCCCCTGGCCTGCACACGCACGGCGCCGTCGCTGTCATCTCGCACTCGCGCCGGAACACGCTCCCCGGGATCCCCTACTACGCCCGGGCCACAGCCCTGCTCGTCCGCCCGCGCCTCCAATTACGAGCACGCGCGCTCCCCTGCACGCCCGGCACTACTCGCTGCTCCCCGCGCTGGTCGTGCCTTGCGCGTGCGCACGCGCCGGCGTGCGTGCCTGCTGCTACCAGCGGCTACTGCTTCTGGTTGCCCACTGCTGCTGCCGCTTGCTACTCATCTACTGCTACTGATGCTAACTGATGATAGCAACTGTAGCTACTAGCTAGCTTTTTAGTTTTTACATTGAGTAACCCCCTAAACAGCCCCTAAACTTTGGTTAAACAACTGTTAACAAGGCTAAAAATAATATTAGTAGAAAGTACACTTGACAATGCTTAAATGTGTCCACTGGACCAAATCCATTTGACGCATGAAATAAATCCTATGAAAATCACAAAATGCTATCTTTTGTTAGCAGAAAACAGAACTGTGTGTGCGTGTGTGTATTCTGTGTGTGTGGTGGCCGACAGGCTCTACGTTAGCTAATTAGTACTCCTACTTTTTAGTCTAATCAGTGGTTAGGTATAGTGCAAATGACAGCTGGACCCCCTTTTAAATATCCACTTAAAAAGAAAATGCAAGACATGCGTGAATGACACCTAGGCTCATCTACAGTTTTGACTAGTCAACAGTTAAATTGTTGACTGTTGACTGCACTGTTGACTGAGTCAACTGGGACCCCCTGGACCCACTGTCAGCCTCTAGTGGCCCTGCTATGTACACTCTGCCGGGTGCACATAGCAATTTCACCTTTTATCCCGAATTAATAATAATTTTAGAATATTGTTTAAATTTTTGGAAAATCATATAAATTAATCCGTAATGCGGATGAAAAAGTTTTCTACATGAAAGTTGCTCAAAACGACGAGACGAATCTGAATACGCGATCCGTTTGTCTGCCACATGCCCCTAACTACCTGAACATGCAACTTTTCCCCTCCGTTTCATTTGTCCGAAAATGCTAAACCTGGGGAAACATTCCCGAATGTTGTCCCCCTTCGCCGGTAACGTGTAGCACCGCGTTAGAACACGTCTAGCTCTGCCTGTTGTCCTGTTATGCTCTTGCTTGCTATGTATTTACTATTTCTCCCCCCTCTTCTCTCCGGTAGACCCCGAGACTGCCGCTGTGATCAACTACGTCGACGACGACTCCTTCTTGTCTGAACAACCAGGCAAGCCCCCCCTTTGATCATCCCGATATCGCCCATTCTATACTCTCATGCTTTCATTAGATTTTGCTACTGTTATTGTTTGCTCCTATTCTGATGCATAGCCTGCTTTTGTACCTGTTATTGTTACCTACCTGCTTATCCTAAACTGCTTAGTATAGGTTGGTTAGTGATCCATAAGTGACCCCCACCTTGTCCTTGTTGCCCCTGCTTCATCATCGACGACTCGATCCACGTGATCGATGACCAGAGCCCAACACCTCACATCACATCACACCCCTTTTGTTGCTCGACTCTGCAGAGCTACTATCGAGTGTCGAGGGTGATCCCTCATAACGCACTCCTGATGATAATTCTGTAGTGTAGCTATTCGGTCATGGTCATCGAGGGTGATTTCCTCTTTCACCATTACCGATACGGCTCTGTCGTTCAACACCTCAAGTGTGAACCTCGAGGGTGGTCCCTCTTACGTTCACCTTGATGATTACATTGAGTGGAATCCACCGGGGGTGATTCCTCGGGTTTTCCCCTTGATGTCTGGACACGCAGTTACCTTGACTTTACTGGAGACCGTTGTGAAAGCCGGGCGGGCCCGGAGAGCACCCGTGCGATGTGACAGTGGCGGCTGGCTGTTTAGCGGTATCACCCGGGAAGGGGTGATAGCTCCGGACTTGTCCCGACAGCCGTCACTCCTTTTAATAATGCACTAACAGGTTTGGGTATTTGTTCTGAATTGGCCTTTGGCCTTTATGCACTAACCACCACGCGAGAATAGTTATGGGCCTCGACATCGTGGTATCAGCCAAAGCTTTGTCAGACGTCCAGTTCAGCATTGTGGCCGGGCCGGATCATGCCATCCACTTCACGGGTGTTGCTAGTATCCCCTTGCGCACAACGACCCGGAGTGCAACGGGCGATGGGCCTAGACCCCGGAGTGCTTAGGATGTAGACCGGCGGGGACCTCTTTGCTGAGCCTAGGTCGGGCTGCGACGTGTTGATCTTCCGAGGGAAGGCATTGACCCCAGAAAGGTGTGTCCGGCCAGAGTGATCGAGCGTGTTGGGTAACGTGGTGCACCCCTGCATGGAAGTTATATATTCGAATACCGTGTCCATAGTAATGGACGTTCAGACTTGTATCCTGATCTTATACAACTAGAAATGGATACTTGATATGTGATGGATATGTGGCTCCGGGATTGCTTTCTCGCAGGGAGTGGAGGAAGGATCTCTGGGCGTTAATGTTACTGTTGGGGAACGTAGTAATTTCAAAAAAAAATCCTACGCGCACGCAAGATCATGGTGATGCATAGCAACGAGAGGGGAGTGTATCTTCATACCCTTGAAGATCGCTAAGCGGAAGCGTTTATCAACGCGGTTGATGTAGTCGTATGTCTTCACGATCCGACCGATCCAAGTATCGAACGCACGGCACCTCCGAGTTCTGCAAACGTTCAGCTCGATGACGTCCTTGCCTTCTCGATCCAGCAAGACAGGCGAAGTAGTAGATGAGTTCCGGCAGCACGACGGCGTGGTGACGGTGTTGGTGAAGAACAATCTCCGCAGGGCTTCGCCTAAGCACTACGGAAACTATGACGGAGGATAAACTAGAGGGGACGGGGTTGCCGGCACACGGCTTGGTGTTTCTTGATGTGTCTTTGGTGCTAGCCCTACCCCTCTATTTATATGTTGAGCCTTCGGGTCGAAACTTGGAGTAAAAGCCTCAACAAAGTCGGTTTCACCCGAAAGGCAAGAGTCCTTCTCGGACTCCAGGGCCAGACGCCAGGGTTCCCGGCGTTTGGACCCAGACGCCAGGGACCCTGGCGTCTGGCCCCTGGACTCCGCAAAACTTCCTTTTGCGCTTTCCAAAAACCTTGTGGGCTTTCCCCTTTGGCCCAAATAACGTGTTCTCGTACCCAAACATTTCGGGAAACATCCGGAACCCCTTCCGGTGAATTCCGAAACTCTTCTGGAGATCAAACACTATTATCCCATATATCAAACTTTATCTCCGGACCATTCCGGAGTTCCTCGTCATGTCCATGATCTCATCCGGGACTCCTAACAACATTTGGTTACCAACACACATAACTCATATAATACTATATCGTCAACGAAACGTTAAGCGTGCGGACCCTACGGGTTCGAGAACTATGTAGACCTGACCTAGAACTTGTTTCCGGTCAATAACCAATAGCGGGACCTGGATGCCCATATTGGCTCCCACATATTCTACGAAGATCTTTATCGGTCAAACCGCATAACAACATACGTTGTTCCCTTTGTCATCGGTATGTTACTTGCCCGAGATTTGATCGTCGGTATCCAATACCTAGTTCAATCTCGTTACCGGCAAGTCTCTTTACTCGTTACGTAATGCATCATTCCGTAACTAACTCATTAGCTACATTGCTTGCAAGGCTTATAGTGATGTGCATTACCGAGAGGGGCCAGAGATACCTCTCCGACAATCGGAGTGACAAAACCTAATCTCGAAATACGCCAACCCAACATGTACCTTTGGAGACACCTGTAGTACTCCTTTATAATCACCCAGTTACGTTGTGACGTTTGGTAGCACCCAAAGTGTTCCTCCGGTAAACGGGAGTTGCATAATCTCATAGTTACAGGAACATGTGTAAGTCATGAAGAAAGCAATAGCAACATACTAAATGATCAAGTGCTAGGCTAATGGAATGGGTCATGTCAATCACATCATTCTTCTAATGATGTGATCCCGTTAATCAAATGACAACTCTTTTGTCCATGGCTAGGAAACATAACCATCTTTGATAAACGAGCTAGCCAAGTAGAGGCATACTAGTGACACTATGTTTGTCTATGTATTCGCACATGTATTATGTTTCCGGTTAATACAATTCTAGCATGAATAATAAAAATTTATCATGATATAAGGAAATAAATAATAACTTTATTATTGCCTCTAGGGCATATTTCCTTCAGTCTCCCACTTGCACTAGAGTCAATAATCTAGTTCACATCACCATGTGATTTAACACCAATATTCACATATGTATGTGATTAACACCCATAGTTCACATTGTCATGTGACCAACACCCAAAGGGTTTACTAGATTTAATAATCTAGCTCATATCGCTATGTGATTAACACCCAAAGAGTACAAAGGTATGATCATGTTTTGTTCGTGAGAGAAATTTAGTCAACGGGTCTGTCACATACAAAGCCGTATGTATTTTGCAAATATTCTATGTCTTCAATGCTCTGCATGGAGCTACTCTAGCTTAATTGCTCCCACTTTTAATATGTATCCAGATTGAGACTTAAAGTCATCTGGATCAGTGTAAAAGTTTGCACTGATATAACTTTTACAACAAACTCTTTTATCCCCTCCATAATCGAGAAACATCTCCTTAGTCCTCACTAAGGATATTCTTGACCGTTGTCCAGTGATCTACTATTAGATCAAAATTGTATTCCTTTGCCAAACTCAGAGCAAGGTATACAATATGTCTGGTTCACAGCATAGCATACTTTATAGAACCTATGACTGAGGCATAGGGAATGACTTTTCATTCTCTTTCTATTTTCTGCCATGGTCGGGTCTTGAGTCTTACTCAACTTCACACCTTGCAACACAGGCAAGAACTCCTTCTTTGACTGTACCATTTTGAACTATTTCAAAAATTTATCAAGGTATGTACTCATTGAAAAATATTATCAAGCGTCTTGATCTATCTATATAGATCTTGATGCTCAATGTGTAAGGAGCTTCACCGAGGTCTTTCTTTGAAAAACTCTTATTCAAGTATCCTTTCATGGTATCCAGAATTTCTATATCATTTCCAATCAACAATATGTCATCCACATATAATATTAGAAATGCTACAGAGCTCCCACTCACTTTCTTGTAAATACAGACTTCTCAAAAAGTCTGTATAAAACCATATGATTTAATCAACTCATCAAAGCGTATATTCCAACTCCGAGAGGCTTGCACCAGTCCATAAATGGATCGATGGAGCTTGCACACTTTGTTAGCACCTTTAGGATTGACAAAACTTCTGGTTGCATCATATACAACTCTTCTTTAATAAATCCATTAAGGAATGCAGTTTTGATATCCTTTTGCCAGATTTCATAAAATGTGGCAATTGCTAACATGATTCGGACAGACTTAAGCATCGCTACAGTTGAGAAAATCTCATTGTAGTCAACACCTTGAACTTGTCGAAAACCTTTTTGCGACAAGTCGAGCTTTGTAGATAGTAACACAACTATCAGCATCTGTCTTCCTCTTGAAGATCCATTTATACAATATGGCTTGCCGATCATCGGGCAAATCCACCAAAGTCCACACTTTGTTCTCATACATGGATCCCATCTCAGATTTCATGGCCTCAAACCATTTCGCGGAATCTGGGCTCATCATCGCTTCCTCATAGTTCGTAGGTTCATCATGGTCTAGTAACATGACTTCCAGAACAGGATTACCGTACCACTCTAGTGCGAACTGTACTTTGGAAGACCTACGAGGTTTTTGTAGTAACTTGATCTGAAGTTTCATGATCATCATCATTAGCTTCCTCACTAATTGGTGTAGGAATCACTGGAACTGATTTCTGTGATGAACTACTTTCCAATTCGGGAGAAGGTACAAATTACCTTATCAAGCTCTTACTTTCCTCCCACTCACTTCTTTCGAGAGAAACTCCTTCTCTAGAAAGGATCCATTCTTAGCAACGAATGTTTTGCCTTCGGATCTGTGATAGAAGGAGTACCCAACAATTTCCTTTGGGTATTCTATGAAGACGCACTTCTCCGATTTGGGTTCGAGCTTATCAGGTTGAAAACTTTTTTCATATAAGCATCGCAACTCCAAACTTTAAGAAACAACAGCTTAGGTTTACTGTTAAACCATAGTTCATACGGTGTCGTCTCAACGGATTTAGATGGTGCCCTATTAAACGTGAATGCAGCTGTCTCTAATGCATAACCCCAAAACGATAGTGGTAAACTGATAAGAGATATCATAGATCGCACCATATCTAGTAAAGTACGATTACGACGTTCGGACACACCATTACATTGTGGTGTTCCAGGTGGCCTGAGCTGTGAAACTATTCCACATTGTTTTATATGAAGGCCAAACTCGTAACTCAAATATTCCCCTGCACGATCAGATCGTAGAAAATTTATTTTTCTTGTTACGATGATTCTCCACTTCACTCTGAAATTCTTTGAACTTTTCAACTATTTCAGACTTATGTTTCATCAAGTAGATATATCCATATCTGCTCAAATCATATGTGAAGGTCAGAAAATAATGATACATGCCACGAGCATCAACACTCTTGGATCGCATACATCGGTATGTATTATTTCCAATAAGTCAGTAGCTTATTCCATTGTTCCGGAGAACGGAGTTTTAGTCATCTTGCCCAAAAGGCACGGCTCGCAAGCATCAAATGATTCATAACCAAGTGATTCCGAAAATCCATCTTTATGGTGTTTCTTCATGTGCTTTACACCGATATGACTCAAACGGCAGTGCCACATATAAGTTTGCACTATCATTATTAACTTTGCATCTTTTGGCATCAATATTATGAATATGTGTATCACTACGATCGAGATCCAACAAACTATTTTCATTGGGTGTATGTGTTGGGCCAGGCCCAAAACAGGGCATGGGCACGCGCGGCCTGGGTTACGCCGTATCTTACTCCGTATCCACCGCGCCCTCCCCCAACGGCACGCGTCGAATGCGGCGTCGTGGGAGAGATCGTGGGTGGTTTCTTTATTCGGAAAGGCGGAATGTCCGCCCCCTCCCTCTTTATAAGCAGGGGAAACAGGGGCAGTTCGCCCATCTCGCCAGTTGCTACTCCAATCTCGGAAATTTCCGCCGCTCCCCCCCTTCTTCTCAAAGCCGAAAGAGAGCAGCGCGCCGCCCCCCATTGCCACCAGCACCACCAACGCCGTCGATCTCCCCCACCACCTCCGCCATAGCTCCAAAAGCCGACAAGGGGAAGGGCATGAAATCGGTCGAGGCGCAGTGGCTCGCGGCGCTGCGAAAGGAGCGGGCCATCTTCCCCCCTCAGCTTACCGCGAAGGAGCTGAGGGAGTACTACTACCTCTTCTGGTCGACGGAGACGCGAGCGCATCCACGCACGAAGGTACTCCCGGCTGCCGCTTCGGAACTGGCTCCGAACGGATACCCCTTCTTTGCGCTGTTCTTCTACTGCGGGCTCTGCCCGCCCTTCTCTGAATTTTTCCGTGACATCATGAACACCTACGGGTTCCGCCTCCTTGAGTTCACCCCCAACGTCGTTCTGACCATGGCAGTTTTCGCACATCTCTGCGAAAACTTTGTCGGAGTCCATCCAAACGTAGCTCTTTTTCGCCACTTCTTTATGCCCCGAGTCGAGAGAGGAGAGCCTTTATCCGGCGGAACCGCCTGGATCTCGAGAATCGGCAAGAAGGAAGCTTATCTGGAGGGAGAGCTCCGCAGCAAGTGGGAGGAATGGAGAGCAGAGTGGTGCTGGATTGTCGAGGAGAACCCGCAGCCATTTACCGCCCTGCGACAAGCCCCAATAGCGCGCGGCAACGATTGGAGCAACGTGGCCCCGGAAGACGATAGGCTGAAGATTGCCGTCACCCGGATCCTTTGCCTCAGGCTTGTCGGGCTCACCGTAGGCGCCGTTGGCGCAGATTTTCTTCGTCGCCGCATCGCCCCCCTGCAGGAGAGGAGGAGACCCGCCTGGGAGTTCCAGAACTCGGCGGATATCATGAGGCTGCGCCCGGGCCTCAACTTCAACTTCACTGTCCTGGAGCTGGACGCGATGCTCCTGAAACTGTTCAAGCGCGATCCTCAACATCCATTCATGTTGCCGAGGGGTGTCGTTCCGTTGTGCAACAACTCCTCGCTCGACCGCATCCGTGCAATGATGCCGCTGTGCGACTCGCATGGAATTGTCCCAACTTGGCAAGAGCCGGCAGACGCCGTCATGCAGGAGTTCTTTGATGGCTTGGTTGAAGTGCCAATCCGCTTCGACGAGCAGAAGAGCCTTACTCGCGACACCACCGACGCGGAGATGCAGCGCATCGCCACTAGGCTGGAAGAGGCGGCGGCAGCCGCTGCCGCGGGTGAGTTTGGATTCACCGTGGAGGAGGCAGAGGCAGCAGAGGCGGCAAGCCTCGCCGAGCGCGAGGAGTTTGCCGGCGAGGGAGAGCTTGTCGGGCCCTAAGATGAGTCGAGCGAGCCCGGCGAGGGAGAGCTTGTCGGACCCGAACCTTCAGACAGCTTGCCGCAAGCGGAGCCCCCAGCTCCACCAAGAAGGCGTCTCCGCAAGGCCGACGTAGCGGGGCGGCAGACGAGTCAACAGCCGCCGTGTCGCGCGACACGCTCTACCGCGGCAAGCACTGTTGCCGCGGGAGAGCCTCATGCCGCTACGGCAACTGGAGTGGGGTCTTCCCGACCCACCTGTCACACCCTAGCTAGTCATGCATTAGAGTGTTGCATCATGTTTACTCTTTCATCAGAAACTTGAATGGGGATGACAGAACCCCCAGTCCCCTCTGAAACCAACTAGGGTTTACTAAAATAATTTTCAATGAACCTGAAATGCCCTTCTAAAATGCCCATCATTTTTGTCTTGGTTCAGAACCTCTGCCAAAAGTGGTGCACATTTTCCTAGGCCATCTTAGGGTTTTTGAATTAATTCATAAATATTTGAATTTGGGCATTTAAAATTATATAAAATATTTAAATGCTCAAATACCTCCAAACTAAAATGTTTCATGTTGGAAATAATCCAACTATGGACCAGGAGTGATTTGGTGATTTTTGAAGTTGCCTAGGTATTTTATTAAATTCAACAAAGTTGCAGATATATTAAATAAAAACAGAAACAGAAAAAAGGGGGGAAAAACTTCCCTGTGCGGCCCAGCCAGCTGGCCGGCCCAGCAAGCCAGCCCAGCCCACCACCGCCGTCGTCCTCCTGGCGCCAGTCGGCCAGGCGTGTGGCCGGCGCGCGCGCACGGCCACCAGCCCGTCTGCCTGCCTCCCCCCGCCAGCGCGACGCCGCGGCGCTTCTTCTCGGTGCCGCCCCGATCCCCTGGCCTTATCCCCCTCTCTCTCCCGTGCTGCTCTCTCTCTCTCTCACGGCCGAACACCACCGTCGCCGCCGTTCGCCATAGCCGCCGTCTCC
>NC_041389.1:429599307-429606024 GCF_002162155.2 Triticum dicoccoides
CGTCTCCGACCACCCCTCGCTCCCCCGACTAGCTCAGGAGCTCCGCCTCGACTCCCTCTTCCTCCCCACCGCTCCACAGCTCCCCGGAAGCCCTGCATCGCCGCCACGTCGCCGTTCCCCTCTTCGGGCTCCGACCACCATCGCCGTCGATTCACCGTCTCCAGCGCGTCCCCGAGCCCACTTCGACGCCCACTGCAACCGCGGTGAGCTACGCCACCGTTTCCCCCTCTCCTCCCCCTCGTTTCCCCACCGTAGCCTCCTCCCCACCACGGCCGAACCTCCGCCGTCGCCGAGCTCGTCGTCGACGCAGCTCCGGTGACCATTTGGTCACCCCGGCGAGTCCAACGAGTTCGCAAGACCCCGTAGAGCATCCCTAGCGCCTCGCTTCGCTCGACTTCGAGCTCCAACCCCGTTCCCGTGCACGACCGAACCCCGACGGCCGCAGCCGAGCTCGCCGCCGTCGACTCCGGCCACCCCGACCCCAACGGACTCCGCCAAGAGCTGCGGTTTGTCCTCAGCTCCACTCCGGTGGTCTCCGCGGCCCCTCTGGTGGCCGAAATGGCCAAAACCACTTCCGCCGCCGCGTCGGGCGCGCCGGCGGCTAAATGCCGGCAGCCGACTTTGACTTTGACCACGGGTGGGCCCTGGTTGACTCCCCTGAGTCAATGACAGGTGGGGCCCAGCCCTGTTAATTAAACAGGATTAGTTTTAATTAAATTTTAATTAAAATAATCACCCTGACATGCGGGACCCACTGTCAGGTTTGACCCAGACCTGTTCCGTTGACCTGCTGACGTCACACTGACGTCAGGCTGACGCAGTAATTGATTCTCTGAATTTAAATTAAATCAGGAAATTCCAGAATATTATTTAAACTTCAAAAATTCATAACTTTTATTCTGTAACTCCAAATTGGACAAATTATATATGAAAAATGATCAGAAAAATCCAATCTATCCATCTGTACTATTTTCATGCATGATCAAACAAGTTAAATTGATGTTTTAAGCAGAACAAGGAAAAGCACTTTAAAAGACCATATTTGAACTTAAAATTTGAATCCTTGATTCAAATTTGTTCAAACCCCTCTGTTCTTAGTTGCATTAGCCCAACACACTCATATTGCCATGTTTCATGCATGCATCATATTGTTGCACATTGTTTGGTGATGGTTGTGTATCGATGTCCTTTGCGACAGGTTCTGCCCCCGAGGAGTACCGTGATTACCCTAACGAAGAACCATATCAGTGCATCGAACCATCAGGCAAGCAACCAACCATTTGATCATACCGATACAATCCCATGTTCTCGCTCCTGCTCTCTTTTACTGCATTAAGACAATGCGATTCAAACTGCTGTGTGCCACGGTAGTTGAACCCATTTCCTCTGCATGACCTGTCATTGCCACAGTAACTAGATGAAACCCACTAGCATGTGTAGGAGTTGCTTGAGCCATATGTATGTGTTGTTCCTACCTTGCTATGCCTGCTATGCTTAGAGTCGTGTCAGGTCTGGTTCATCGGGGTGATGGGCTGGAGTGAAATGATTATGTCGGTAATGAGAGTGGTGTGGTGAACACGATTTGGTAAAGGTATCGATGAGAGGACATGTAGGAGTACATGGTGGGTTGTTTCATTGAAGCCGACCTTAAGCACTGAGATCTGTATGTGTGATTTAAGAATCAGCTACTACCATGCATTGGGCCCGAAACCAATGGACCCTCTCGGCTTCTTATTCACCCTAGTTCTCCGTCCAGGAGTTGCAAGTAGTTTCTGGTGTTTGTAGCCTACTGGAGGCCGTGGACAGCGCTGACCGTAGGGGTGGGCTGTGATGCGGTAGGTACGTGGCCGGGTGTACCGAATACCCGTTAGGTATCTCGGAAACCCTGTTCACATCGTTCGGGGCCGTATGGGAAACCTCGGCCGGACTCCCTGCGGATGGAACCTGGATAGGCGATAAACCTGGACTGGAGGCTTAGGTGATTAGGTAGGTCGTGGCCGACACCCACGTTGGGCTTCCGCTTGAAGGTTGCCGAGTACATGTCATGTAAACGACGGTAAGTGGTGAGAGCGTGTATGAAGAAGTACACCCCTGCAGGGTTAACATGATCTATTCGACTAGCCGCGTCCGCGGTAAAGGACTACTTGGTTGCTTATACAGTTCATAGACAAGTAAATGGAAACTGTTAAAAGCCTCAAGATAAGTGTGAGTGCCGAGGATGGCTCTTCCGTAGGAAGACGGAGGCGGATCCTCGGTAGTGTATTGAATTGGTGAGTAGTGGACTCATGTGCGCAAAACCATTTCAAGTTGGAGTCTCGTAGGATAGTCTAGCCAAGAGTCAAAGCTGGCTTGCTGCAATAACTCCACCAACCCTTCTTGATACTAAGCATGTATGTAGGATCTGATGTAAGTCTTGCTGAGTACCTTTGTACTCATGTTGCTATAATTTACATTTTTACAGAAGACGCTGCAACCCCTTCTGATGGGTTCTATGTAGACGTTGACATCAACGAGTAGGCTGAAAGACCCAGGTGGTGACCCTGAGCTTGTGAAGGACCTTGTAGTATAGCTAGGCTTCCAAGCCTCTTTTATTTTACTAGTTGTCTGTACTCAGACAAGCTACTTCCGCTGCTGGTTTGTATGACTGTATGACTTGTATGTTGGGTCGTGAGACCCGTACCTTTGTGTATGTCATGTATGGCTCTATGAGCCTTAAATAAAGTACTTGTGTCATAGAGTCATGTTGTGATGCTTCGTTGTATTTGCACATATCGAGCATATTGTGTGTATGATTGAAATGCTTGGTATGTGTGGGATCTGACTATCTAGTTGTTTATCTTTAGTAGCCTCTCTTACCGGGAAATGTCTCCTAGTGTTACCGCTGAGCCATGGTAGCTTGCTACTGCTCTGGAACACTTAGGCTGGCCGGCATGTGTCCTTCTTCGTTCCTGTGTCTGTCCCTTCGGGGAAATGTCACGCTTTGAGTACCGGAGTCCTGTTAGCCCGCTACAGCCCGGTTTACCGGAGTCTTGCTAGCCCAGTGCTACAGCCCGGACCCACTTGCTGATGACCGACACGTTCGAAGCTGGGTCATGAATGCCTGTCCCTGTAAGTCTGTGCCACTTTGGGTTTACGACTAGTCATGTCAGCCCGGGCTCTTTATCATATGGATGCTAGCGACACTATCATATACGTGAGCCAAAAGGCGCAAACGGTCCCGGGCAAAGGTAAGGCGACACCCGTGAGGATACCGTGCGTGAGGCCGCAAAGTGATATGAGGTGTTACCGGCTAGATCGATGTGACATCGAGTCGGGGTCCTGACAGCGTTGGCATCAGAGCCGGACTGCCTGTAGGTTCTCCAAGCCAAACTGGTCGATGTTGAGTCTAGAAATTCTTTAGTTATATGTAGGGGAATTGTTTGTGGGTTGGAACGTAAGGCTCTTTTTACTCCTTATACCTTATGACTTTCTGATCTGAGTCAGTCCATTCTTCCACCGGGGGTTAAGGAATTAGGATCTGTTCTCTCTATCAGGATCACGAGTTACTAATCAGTAGTACCCTATATGTTTGATGGTTACCAGCCTAGTTCAGTTCTACTACCACATTATGTTGCCAGAATGGTTTCAGAACTTTGATATGGTGATGTTGAGTGTGTACGAAATCCTTTGTCAAATGTCTCAAATCCTTTTTGAGCATTTACAGCTGTTATGCTGCCGAAATTTTGCTAGAAATTCTAATGCCTTTGCATTATGATTGTGCTTTCAGATGGCCACTCGCGACCTCAATCAAGTGGTTCGCCTGACTCGATGCCTAGATGTACCCGGCCATACTGCTAAGTTGGTCAGGGTAATGACTGAGGCTGGATATCGCTGGTATCCCGAGTACACGGTCGAAGAGCAATTCCGAGACTTTAATCAAAGCCAGTATCTCTGCACTGTCAGGATATTTCCATCTTATCCTGGATCCACCGAGCCTCTTCACTGCTCTTATGGACTCGGGGTTACCATTGAGATGGCTGTGCAGGACGCCGCCTACTCTATGATGACCATTATGCGGGTCAGATCTGGCCTATTTCGGGACTCTGATTTCCGGTATATGCCAGGATCACTTCCGGGAGCACAAGGGTATCTCCAGGCTATCTATGCTGATCCCACCCAGGAGGATTCACGGACTCGCACCACTGCTGAGATGCTCGAGGATAAGGACCGTGAAAATCGGGCCTTGAGGTTAGAGCTCTTCAATACCCGTGCTGACCACTGGGCCACTTTGACTCGGTTCGCACCGGCGGTGCAAGCTGGATATTCAGATATGCGCGATCTCTATCCTGTGAGATCCGCTCTGCCAGACGTGATGGTTTGGCGTGATGTAGGAGGCATCACCCCACCTCGCGGTCCCCGCAGACCACCGTTTGTTGGTCCAAGGCCTCATCCTAGCCCCTATGGTCCACAAGCTTCGCGAGATCGTCTGTTTCCGGATGATCATGTTGAGCTTCCAGGCTATGGAGGTGACTTCTACGAGGACTACTACGGATCGGTCTGAGTTAGCAGTAGTATCACTAGTTCGCACTAGCTGTGTCTTCTATCGTCCCGCGTGACTTGTGGGTTATGACCTAGTTTGTACTCTTCCGGAGATGTAGAAAAATAATGTATAGGAGCTTGGAATGCCTCCGATGAGATGTAATCCTCTTTTCACCGTAATAGTACTTTGTTTGGTCTTGTACTAAACCCTGTATGGTGTGTATGACGATGGAATAAAGAAGCAGTTTCTGTATCTACCATGTCATACGGATGATCATCTTGCATTTCGAGTTATTCCTTACATTTTATCCTATGTCGGAATCTTATCATCCTGATCAAATCATTGTCTTGTTTACCTAGGATGGTCAACACGCGCGCTAACCCTGCTTCTCAAGAGCAGGCCGAAGGCAGTGAAGCCAGGAATGAAAATCTGCCTCATCCTCCTTCACTAGCCGAGGTGATGATGGAAGCTGAGAGAAACAAGCGGGAGACAAACCGTTTGTTGGAGCGTATTGAACAGAATACAGCACACCATCAGAGGGCTAACGTGGTGTCACTCAGTGACTTTATCAAATTGCATCCACCCACGTTCCACCACTCCGTCGAGCCTCTCGACGCTGATGACTGGCTTCGCAGTATCTCTCACAAACTGCGTTCCGCGCTGGTAGCGGAGGCTGACAAGGTCACCTTTGCTGCATATCATCTTGAAGGCCCCGCCAGTCTATGGTGGGAGAATTATGGAGCTATGCGCCCAGCGGGCCATGTCACTACTTGGGCTGAGTTCAGTGAGGCTTTCCGTGAACATCACATTCCGGAGGGTCTCATGGACCGTAAACGTGAAGAATTTTGCAGTTTCACCCAAGGCCGACTTTCTGTGGATGCCTATAGCAGGGAGTTTGGTAATCTCGCCCGATATGCAACTGAGGAAGTTTCTACTGACGCCAAGAAGCAAGCAAGGTTCCGTAAGGGCCTTAGTCCTGAGCTTCGCCGCGACCTCCGTCTGCATGAGTGCACATCTTTTTCGAAACTTGTCAACAAAGCCATCAGTGCTGAAACTGGTCAAACTGACTATGACGCAACACGCAAGCATGGACGTGACACGGGTTCCTCATCCGGTGCTGGTCCTCAGAAGCGCCGCGTGTGGGTGCCCAACACCGCCCTGCCACCTAGGTTCACACCGAGGCCATCTTCCCAGGCGCCTCACCCTGTACAACAGTCTGCTCCAGCCAAGCCCTATGGGGGTCCAACCAATAATGTTCCTCCACGTACCAGTTCCGTGACTTGTTTCAAGTGTGGGGAATCTGGTCACTATATGCGTGAATGCCCCCAGACCAACCCCAATCAATCTGCTAAAGCTGTTGGCCGTGGCAAGCCGACAGGAAAAGTATTCCACGCCAAGCCGGTCACCGCTTCACGTGGCCATGTCAACTGTGTCTCTGCCGAAGAAGCTCAAGAGGATCCCAACGTCGTTCTCGGTACGCTTCTTGTTAATTGCCACCCGGCATCTGTCCTTTTCGATACAGGAGCCTCTCATTCCTTTATATCTGAAAATTATGCTCGTTTGCATAACGTTGCATTCTGTGACATGCCATCCACTATGGAAATCTCTACCCCTGGGTCTAGATGGCAGACCTCTAGGGTAAGTTATGGAAATGAGATCCAAGTCGACAGACTTGTTTTCCTTGCGTCTTTGATAGCCCTTAAATCTGCAGATATTAATATCATTCTGGATATGGACTGGATGTCAGCTCATCATGCCCAAATTGATTGCTTCTCTAGGACTGTTCAACTCACCCATCCTTCGGGGAAGATAGTCAATGTCTTGACCCGAATAGCCAAGCGACAATTATATTCTCTTAACGCCAGCCCTTTGCCAGACCTTGAGGACGTTCCGGTAGTCCGTGACTTCCCGGATGTCTTTCCAGAGGAATTGCCAGGTGTTCCACCTGACAGAGATGTTGAGTTCGTAATAGACCTCATTCCAGGAACCGTTCCGATTGCTAGAAGACCTTATAAGATGGCACCACTAGAACTAGCCGAGCTTAAGAAACAACTCGATGAGTCCTTGAAAAAGGGTTTCATCCGCCCTAGTTCATCTCCGTGGGCTTGCCCCGTCCTATTCGTCAAGAAGAAGGATGGTACGGACCGGATGGTTGTAGATTACCGACCTGTCAACTTGGTCACAATCAAGAACAAATA
>NC_041389.1:429606034-429610888 GCF_002162155.2 Triticum dicoccoides
TTTTACAGAAAGATGAGATCGGCATGGGATATTGCGCAGGAGGCCAGGTTCAAGCCTCTGGAGGAAAACTTGTATACGGTCACATTCACTTGCTTGGGTGATTGGGAGAGAGTTATGAACGACGGCCCATGGAATTTCAGGGGAGATGCGGTGATTCTGCTGCCGTATGACGGGATAACGAAGCCGTCCACTGTGAAACTTGAAACAATCAACATATGGATCCAAATCCATGACGTACCAGAGTTGTATGGCCATCTGGTGGCTCCTTTGGCAGCAAAAGTCGGAGAGGTTCTTTTCTCTGAACCTAACTCACATGACTTTGTCGGCAACTAAGGTCTCAGCAGAGATGAACGATCTTCTCGTTGCACCGTACATGAAGGAAGAAGTTAAGACAACCCTCTTTCAGATGTTTCCAACCAAAGCGCCCGGCCCCGACGGTTTTCCAGCTCATTTCTATCAACATTACTGGGAGTTATGTGGCGCTGAGGTGACTGAGGTTGTGCTAAGAATAATTCGGGGAGAGGAGAGTGCAGAGAGCATTAATGATACTGTTTTGGTTCTCATCCCCAAGGTAATGAATCCATCTTTGCTAACTCAATTCCGGCCGATTAGTTTATGCAATGTGTTATACAAGATCGCGTCCAAGGTGATTGCAAACAGATTGAAGTAGGTCCTCCCAGAGATTATTTCAGAGGAGCAGTCGGCCTTTGTGCTAGGAAGACATATTACAGATAACATCATTAGTGCTTATGAGTGTCTTCACTTTATGAAGCGCAGCAAAGCCAAAGTTAACAGTTTTTGTGCCCTAAAGCTCAATATGATGAAAGCATACGATAGACTAGAGTGGGACTACTTGCAGGCGATAATGATCAAGCTGGGTTTTGCTCCAGCCTGGGTACAAATCATCATGAACATTGTGCGGTCAGTATCGTTCTCAGTACTTCTTAATGGTGAGAGACTAGACAATTTTATCCATCCAGAGTAATTCGGCAGGGAGATCCGATATCCCCATACCTCTTTTTAATTTCACCAGAGGGCCTTTCGTGCCTACTGAAATCCAGTTCTTCGTCGTCTCAGCTAGAAGGGATCAAGGTGGCTCCCACGGCGTTCGTCGTGAACCATCTCCTTTTTGCTGATGATAGCCTGCTGATTTTTAAATCGAGTGTTGAAGGGGCTGTTGCAATATCAGACCTGTTGGAGTGCTACTGTTTGGCTTCAGGATAGCGCATAAATCACGAGAAATCATCTATCTTTTTCAGCAAAGGTTGTCCGTAGGGTATGAGAGAAAGCATCAAAACCACTTTGAATGTCCAGAATGAATCCCTCAGCGACAGGTATTTGGGGATGCCTACGGATGTTGGGCACTCAAAGAATGGCACTTTCAGATACTTGAGAGACCGAGCATGGGAAAATATCAGAGGTTGGATGGAAAAAATATTGTCAGCTGCGGGAAAGGAAGTGCTTATCAAGTTAGTGGTGCAGTCGATACCGGTGTTTTCTATGTCGTGTTTCCGACTGCCAAGGGGTTTATGTGAGAGTGTCAATTCCTTAATTAGGCAGTTTTGGTGGCGTAGTAAGCAAGGGAAGCGTAAGCCAAGCTGGGTATCCTGGGGCGATATGATGAAGCCTAAACATCTTGGTGGCCTTGGCTTTAGGGACTTGGAAATTTTTATCTTGGCCCTACTGTCCAAACAGGCATGGCGTATGCTCCAACACCCTACATCTTTGAGCGCACGCATTCTCAAGAGTGTTTATTTCCCGGATGTATCTTTGTTTGAAGCAGAATTGGGCCACCATCCATCACAGATCTGGCAGGCTATTCTGGACGGGAGAGACATTATGGTGCAAGGACTAGTAAGGAGAATTGGCAACGGTGAAACCACCGACATATGGCTTGACAATTGGCTACCTCGCTCACTTATAAAGAGACCGATCACATCTCTTATCCAACATCCGCCACAGAAAGTTTCAGGACTAATCAACCACGCTACATCCTCGTGGAACGAACAGCTAGTTCGGTCAACCTTTATACCAATTGATGCGGAGGCAATATTGCAGATCCCTCTTTGCACTAGACAGATTGACGACTTTTGGGCACGGAGCGAAGATAGGCGGGGGATATTCTCGGTGAGAACCGCCTATAGGATGATTCAGCAGAGGAAATTAAGTCGTGAAGCTTGGTTATACGAGCAAGATGGCTCTTCTCACACACACGCAGATGGCAATGGTTGGACAAAACTTTGGGGAATCAAGGTACCATCGAAGCTCAAGGTCTTCTGTGGAGGTTGGCTAGGCGTACCACTCCGACGGTTGCACTTTTGCACCACCGAAACATGGCGGATTCGGCCGCGTGTTGCCTATGCGGAGCCGAAGACACTTGGAGACACGCGTTGTTAAACTGCACTGTTTCTCGCAGCACATGGGCGCTATCTTCTGAACATATTATTGATGTGCTGAACAGAAATGAGGAACCGAATCCGAAGAGGTGGCTTTTCTCAATGCAAGGGGCTCTATCTCAGGATGAGTTTACAAGCTTTGTGGTCACTCTCTGGGCACTGTGGGGAGCACGCCGCAAGGCAATTTATGAGCATATCTATCAAAGCCCGTCTTCTATTCAAGCATTTGTAAACTCATATGTGAATGAACTCAACGCACTACAGTCTATCAAATCGACGCAGATTGTAAGACCTGCGCCACGACGATCAGGTTGGATAGCTCCACCTGGAGGTCTGGCAAAGTTTAATGTTGATGCTGCAGTGGGAAGAGGAAGAGGACTTGGAGCTGTAGCAGCGATTTCTAGAGACTCAGACGGACACTTCTTGGGAGCGTCGTCTGTGGTCTTCAGAGGTATATCAGAACTGGCGACTCTCGAATGCATGGCGATCAGGGAGGCTCTAGCTCTAGCTGATGATTTGAACGTGGCAAACATCCAGGTGGCCTCCGATGCGAAGGTGGTGGTACAAGATATCCAAGAAAAGAATCCGACAGAATATGGCGCGATCATACATGAAATAATAGAGCATACACTATCTTTCCAAGTCTGTAATATTTCTCATGAATTTAGGAGCTCGGATATCGAGGCTCACAAGCTCGCGAAGCATGCATTATCCCTTCCGGCTGGCCGACATGTTTGGTTGGGACAGCCGGACGGTCTCTCTTTCGTCCCTGTAAACATTGTGACGTCGGAATAAAAAGCTTCGGAGTTTGTCTCAAAAAAAAAACCGATCGAGCTACAAGCAAGATGCATGCTACTACGATAACATGATGCGCCGGCCCACTCATCTTCAAAAGAATAACAAACATCACGTAAAAAACAAGAGCCTCTATATGCAGAGACGTTGATAGGAGATATTTGAGATCATTAGTTGTTGTGCAAGCGTAGCGTTCCCATGAATTCAGCGCTGAACCTCGACCTCAACCTACACAAGGATCAGTGGCACTAGCTAGACACATCATATGTGGTTTGTGAGCAGCTCTCAACAAGTTCTCTCCTTAATCTGGAAGACGGGCGGAAATTGTTTCAAGAGGTGAGAACAACGTAGAAGTTATACTAGACATATAGGATCTCTAACCTATTCCTTATAATCGGCTTGACGAGGATAAATTCATGTTTTGTCGCGTAACATGCACCTAACCGAACCCATATAACACTACACGTGACCGCGGCGGCCACGACTTAAATATATAAGGCTGCCCACCGTCAGAGTAACAATCCCCGACACCCCCACTTCTCCACCATTTCCATTCCGTCGCCGCCCAACCCTCTCCCCCCGGTGCATGCTCACGCACACCCACATCCATTGTGACACAGTCCCGCCGCCAAAATGGTCGGATCCCACTTCCGCAGCTCCCCGCCTCCGATCAGAAGTGCGGATCAACATCACCATGAGCCGCCCTGAGCCCGTGGTTGCGATAGAGCGTCCTCCTCCCGCACCGGCGCTTCCGGTTCCCCGATCTCCCACTGACGCCGCCAGCATGGAGGAAATACCTTGGCGTGTGGCAGAGGGCCTCGGGGACGTGGGTAGTAGAGATCACCGACTTTGAAACACACGAGAAGATTTGGATTGGATCTTTACAATCGGCGGTGCCGGCAGCACGGGAACACGCCATAAGATTAGTGTGCCTCCGTGACGCCAATGCCCAGCGCAATTTCCCAAATGGTCAACCACTATTAACGCCCGTGGACCCTCGTGTGGCCACCGCACGGAAGATGTGGGAAGACAAGGAAGCCCGTGAGCGCCTCAAGGCGGAGCAAGCCAGCGAGGCGTACATGGTGAGGCTACATCACCAATACCAGGAGCATGTTGAGTAGGATTGCCCGGTTGTATGAGCTATACAAGTCCGAGATAGCCGCGGTCGTCAATCTTTGCTTCAGCGACGGCGACGTAGATGGCGACCGTTCGGTGGTGGCAACGGAGCAGGCCATGGCGGTGCCAACGGAGTGGGTGAGGATGCCTTGACCTAATCTGACAGGGATAGGTTGATGAACTAGAGCACTATTAAGTAGTTTTTATTTTGTTTTTATGTAATCTAATTTCAATTTCTTTTAAGTTATGTAAAATAGTTTATGCAACTGGTTGTGTCAAGTTCGAATCAAGATTGATGTAGTTACTTGAATCAAATTTGCATCGAATTTGTGTTCAATTATTTAAGGAGTTCAGTTTAGGACTTCGGTTAGAAGCGACACCTTTTTTAGAGGAGCAGATATACTCGTCTGTTTCCTCCTCTAAATTGTAGAGGATCAGTTAGCATGCTCTTACGGGTTGTTTTGTTAGAGATTGACATGTCCTTTTTCCCCAGTAGTCTCCCTCCCCCTGATTTTAACTATGCCCCTCTCACCCTCAAAAAAAAAAA
>NC_041389.1:429611210-429647354 GCF_002162155.2 Triticum dicoccoides
CCCCCTCGTTTCCCCACCGTAGCCTCCTCCCCACCACGGCCGAACCTCCGCCGTCGCCGAGCTCGTCGTCGACGCAGCTCCGGTGACCATTTGGTCACCCCGGCGAGTCCAACGAGTTCGCAAGACCCCGTAGAGCATCCCTAGCGCCTCGCTTCGCTCGACTTCGAGCTCCAACCCCGTTCCCGTGCACGACCGAACCCCGGCGGCCGCAGCCGAGCTCGCCGCCGTCGACTCCGGCCACCCCGACCCCAACGGACTCCGCCAAGAGCTGCGGTTTGTCCTCAGCTCCACTCCGGTGGTCTCCGCGGCCCCTCTGGTGGCCGAAATGGCCAAAACCACTTCCGCCGCCGCGTCGGGCTCGCCGGCGGCTAAACGCCGGCAGCCGACTTTGACTTTGACCACGGGTGGGCCCTGGTTGACTCCCCGGAGTCAATGACAGGTGGGGCCCATCCCTGTTAATTAAACAGGATTAGTTTTAATTAAATTTTAATTAAAATAATCACCCTGACATGCGGGACCCACTGTCAGGTTTGACCCAGACCTGTTCCGTTGACCTGCTGACGTCACACTGACGTCAGGCTGACGCAGTAATTGATTTTCTGAATTTAAATTAAATCAGGAAATTCCAGAATATTATTTAAACTTCAAAAATTCATAACTTTTATTCTGTAACTCCAAATTGGACAAATTATATATGAAAAATGATCAGAAAAATCCAATCTATCCATCTGTACTATTTTCATGCATGATCAAACAAGTTAAATTGATGTTTTAAGCAGAACAAGGAAAAGCACTTTAAAAGACCATATTTGAACTTAAAATTTGAATCCTTGATTCAAATTTGTTCAAACCCCTCTGTTCTTAGTTGCATTAGCCCAACACACTCATATTGCCATGTTTCATGCATGCATCATATTGTTGCACATTGTTTGGTGATGGTTGTGTATCGATGTCCTTTGCGACAGGTTCTGCCCCCGAGGAGTACCGTGATTACCCTAACGAAGAACCATATCAGTGCATCGAACCATCAGGCAAGCAACCAACCATTTGATCATACCGATACAATCCCATGTTCTCGCTCCTGCTCTCTTTTACTGCATTAAGACAACGCGATTCAAACTGCTGTGTGCCACGGTAGTTGAACCCATTTCCTCTACATGACCTGTCATTGCCACAGTAACTAGATGAAACCCACTAGCATGTGTAGGAGTTGCTTGAGCCATATGTATGTGTTGTTCCTACCTTGCTATGCCTGCTATGCTTAGAGTCGTGTCAGGTCTGGTTCATCGGGGTGATGGGCTGGAGTGAAATGATTATGTCGGTAATGAGAGTGGTGTGGTGAACACGATTTGGTAAAGGTATCGATGAGAGGCCATGTAGGAGTACATGGTGGGTTGTTTCATTGAAGCCGACCTTAAGCACTGAGATCTGTATGTGTGATTTAAGAATCAGCTACTACCATGCATTGGGCCCGAAACCAATGGACCCTCTCGGCTTCTTATTCATCCTAGTTCTCCGTCCAGGAGTTGCAAGTAGTTTCTGGTGTTTGTAGCCTACTGGAGGCCGTGGACAGCGCTGACCGTAGGGGTGGGCTGTGATGCGGTAGGTACGTGGCCGGGTGTACCGAATACCCGTTAGGTATCTCGGAAACCCTGTTCACATCGTTCGGGGCCGTATGGGAAACCTCGGCCGGACTCCCTGCGGATGGAACCTGGATAGGCGATAAACCTGGACTGGAGGCTTAGGTGAATAGGTAGGTCGTGGCCGACACCCACGTTGGGCTTCCGCTTGAAGGTTGCCGAGTACATGTCATGTACACGACGGTAAGTGGTGAGAGCGTGTATGAAGAAGTACACCCCTGCAGGGTTAACATGATCTATTCGAATAGCCGCGTCCGCGGTAAAGGACTACTTGGTTGCTTATACAGTTCATAGACAAGTAAATGGAAACTGTTAAAAGCCTCAAGATAAGTGTGAGTGCCGAGGATGGCTCTTCCGTAGGAAGACGGAGGCGGATCCTCGGTAGTGTATTGAATTGGTGAGTAGTGGACTCGTGTGCGCAAAACCATTTCAAGTTGGAGTCTCGTAGGATAGTCTAGCCAAGAGTCAAAGCTGGCTTGCTGCAATAACTCCACCAACCCTTCTTGATACTAAGCATGTATGTAGGATCTGATGTAAGTCTTGCTGAGTACCTTTGTACTCATGTTGCTATAATTTACATTTTTACAGAAGACGCTGCAACCCCTTCTGATGGGTTCTATGTAGACGTTGACAACAACGAGTAGGCTGAAAGACCCAGGTGGTGACCCTGAGCTTGTGAAGGACCTTGTAGTATAGCTAGGCTTCCCAAGCCTCTTTTATTTTACTAGTTGTCTGTACTCAGACAAGTTACTTCCGCTGCTGGTTTGTATGACTGTATGACTTGTATGTTGGGTCGTGAGACCCGTACCTTTGTGTATGTCATGTATGGCTCTCTGAGCCTTAAATAAAGTACTTGTGTCATAGAGTCATGTTGTGATGCTTCGTTGTATTTGCACATATCGAGCATATTGTGTGTATGATTGAAATGCTTGGTATGTGTGGGATCTGACTATCTAGTTGTTTATCTTTAGTAGCCTCTCTTACCGGGAAATGTCTCCTAGTGTTACCGCTGAGCCATGGTAGCTTGCTACTGCTCTGGAACACTTAGGCTGGCCGGCATGTGTCCTTCTTCGTTGCTGTGTCTGTCCCTTCGGGGAAATGTCACGCTTTGAGTACCGGAGTCCTGTTAGCCCGCTACAGCCCGGTTTACCGGAGTCCTGCTAGCCCAGTGCTACAGCCCGGACCCACTTGCTGATGACCGACACGTTCGAAGCTGGGTCATGGATGCCTGTCCCTGTAAGTCTGTGCCACTTTGGGTTTACGACTAGTCATGTCAGCCCGGGCTCTTTATCATATGGATGCTAGCGACACTATCATATACGTGAGCCAAAAGGCGCAAACGGTCCCGGGCAAAGGTAAGGCGACACCCGTGAGGATACCGTGCGTGAGGCCGCAAAGTGATATGAGGTGTTACCGGCTAGATCGATGTGACATCGAGTCGGGGTCCTGACACCACCGCTACTGCTCCTGCCAAGCGGACAAGGGAAACTACTCCTCCGCCTCGTTGCACCGGAGGCGAGCCGGACTTCGATCTCTCCGCGCTCAGCTCCGACGAGGAAGAAGAAGAGTAAGATTCTTTGTCGTGCTTGTAGTTCTTCAATTCTTGCTGTTTTGTCTTGTATCTGATTTGCTTTACTCCGAACCCATTCCTTTTCAGGACTCTGGCCCAGAGAGCGGTGAAGAGAGCCAAGGTCCCGGTGATTGTCATCGAGGACGAACCCACCGCGACAGCAGAGGGCGTGTCCGAGACCATCTTGCCGGACCCGGCAACTTTTCCCCAAAGCAGCCCCCAGCGCAGCCCCCAGCGTAAGTACATAGTTTACTTCCTGCTGTCAGGCGCGCATGGTTGCTCTTTCTTTGCTGATATCTAACTGTTGGTTTGTGTAGGAGCAGAGCAGCCCCACCAGGAGGGCCCGGAAGCCGCTCCCGAAATGCCATCTGCTTCGACTACACCGCCAAGGGAGGATTCCCCGGCAAGGGAGCGTTCTCCGGCAAGGGAGAATTCTCCGGCAAGGGATAGTTCTCCGGCAAGGGACAGCACTGGCGACCCCCCGATGGTTGAGACCATGACCGCACATCCTAGCACAGGTAATCCTCTTGCTTGAAAACTTCCCTTGGGTTCTTCTTCTTCTGATTTTCTTTTTGGATATTTGTTTGACTTTTCTCCCCTCTTCGATCGTCAGATCCATCTGCTACGGATCCGATGGAAACCGAGGTCGCCGGTGAGGAGAACGCGCGCAGCAACACCGACGACGCTATTGCCACCGAAGGAGAAGCCGGTGCTGATGATCCCGCCGGCGAAGAGGCCGCCAAAGCTGTCGCCGCAGAAGCTGGCGAGGGATCCAGCGATCGCACTGACGGCCCCGAGGCCGCAGGAGCGCCAGGCGCTGCGCCGACCGCCGATCCCTCCGCCGCTGCTGCAGCGCCAGGCTCCGAAGAGCCCCAGCCCGGCGCCTATTTGAAGGCCGGCGACGGCATCTTCATCAAGCTCCCCTGGGCGTCAAGCTCCAGGGCGCCGGTCGAAGGAGAGATTTTGGATGGAGAGGTGCTCGCCTCCGCTGGGCTGACGCTGGTTGACGCGCCAAGCAGCAGCAGCGATGAGCCTGAGGAGGAGCGGCTGCTTCGGAAGCTGTTGTTGCTGTACCGCGCCCGACAAGTCAAGCTAGAATCCTGAGAAGCGCTTGTCGCGAGGGCGGGAGTGGACATTGAGAAGTGCGCTAAGGAGCTCCGGGGTCTCAGGCAAGAAACTCTCCGATCCCTGGCAGAGGAGCGGGAGCAGGTTGCTGAGGAGCGGAAAGCTTTCCTCCTCGCGAAGGCTGAAGTTGAAGAGCAACAGCGGCTCGCTGCCGAGAAGCTGTCTGCGCAGGAAGGCGAGTTGGCGCAGCGCAAGGTCAACCTTGATAGCCACGAGGAGGAGCTTGCCGCACGCGAGCAAGCAATTGGCGGGGCTCTCAAGGAAGCAAAGGATGCTGCCGCAGCTGCCGAGGCCGCCAAGAAGGAACTAGAGACAAAGATGGCGCAGCTGGAGGCCGATCTCAAGGCGAGCGGCGAGGAACTTGCTGCGCTCAAGCGTGAGCGCGAGAAGGACGCCGCCGCTCATGGCGAGCTGCAGGGTCGTCTCGCTGAGAGGAGCAAAGATCTTAGCGCCGCCAAGGACTCCAACGCCGATCTTGAGTTGAAGCTGGTTACTTTGACCAAGACGCTGGACGGCGCCAGGGAGCAAGAGGTGTCCTTGAAGGAGAAGATCAAGGCCGACGAGGCGCTGCTGGCGAGTGCTGCTGCCGCCCAGAATGCTTTTAGGGAGACTATGGAGCACTGGACCGAGGGTCTCATGAATATTGCCGCTGCCATCGACGGGGAGCTGGCGCAGCTGGGGATGGAGGACCTCGGGTATTCTTCCGACGAGCACCTCCAACCTAGTGCCAAGCTCAGCTTGTTCTTCAAAGGCGTGGCGACGGCCCTCCAGCGACTCCGGGAGAAGATCCCAAAGCAGCTGGCCGACGAGTCGCGCAAGATCTGCGTGGGAGTTCTTCAAAAGGTGCTGGTGAAGGTGGCCTTCCGCAACCCAGGCCTCAACCTCACCAACGTCCTCAGGTCCCTGCCGCCGGATGCTGATCTGGAAGCGCTCAAGGCCCTTGTCGCACCCATTGTGGACAAGGTGAGCGAGATCAAGAGGGTTGAGGGCGACCGCGTAGATTAGGCCGCCCGTTTTCTCTTTTTCCTTGTCGCTGCTGGTCATGTCATGAGAACAATCTGTTAGAGCTGCGACAAGCTATCTTGTAACATAACTCTATTTTGGTTAGGGATTGCTATGTTATTTCCTTCACTTGATTCCTTCCTTTGTATGTTTTTGCCCTACGCTTTTAGGGAACTTGTCAGCGCAGGCACCTGGGCCGCGAGCGCTGGGTGCGGGACATCAGCAGCCTGCTGGCGGTGCCGCTACCGACAAGAAACCTTGTCGCAACTAGTCGCAGCTCACATAAGTTGTTGAGTGGACTCGAAACAAAGTAAGGGCGCAACTAGCTACGAGTTGGTTCCTCCGTGCACAGGTTTTCCATATAAAGTACGGTCGTTCGAGGAAGATAACTTAAAAATTTAAAACTGATTGCTCAAACTTTGGCAACTTAGCTTTTTTGTCATTTGCTTTCCGGTAAGGCGAAACTTCCTTGAACGATGCCTAGTCCACACCATTATCTTCTCCTTTCCCCCCGGCAAACTTGTGTGCGAGGGAACCTTCCTTTCCTTTTTGAGAAAAAGAAAGAAGAGAAAATAAAGATATGGAGCCTTACGGCTCGTTATTGCTTACCGGGGGTAGGCGCTGCACAAAGTGTCAGATAACGCATGCAAAAATAAAGTAGACATCATGATATTGACAAGATGTGTGGAGCACATGAGCTTTACTTATGCACGGGGTCTGCGTCCGGCTTTGTACAAAGGATTACATGCAACATCGGCAAGACTTGCACAAAAGGTGGTTGCCAGAAAAGATTCCGGCAACCGCGCCCTACGGGTAAAACTTACGAAGATGCTCAATGTTCTAGGAGTTGCTCACCGGAATGCCATCTTCGGTCTCAAGGCGGACAGCGCCAGGCCTAGTGACTCGTTTCACCTGGTAAGGGCCTTCCACTTCGGCGTCAACTTGTTGGAATTCTTGGCGGACTGAACACGCCGAAGAACAAGGTCGCCTTCCTCGAAACTTCTGGCATTAACTTCGCGGCTATGGTAGCGGCGCAAAGCTTGCTGGTATCGAGCAGCTCGTACAGCAGCCTGAAGACGGTCCTCCTCAAGGAGCAGCGTGTCATCTTGTCGCAGCTGCTCTTGCTCAAGCTCATCATAAGCGAGCACTCGAGGTGATCCGTATACGAGTTCCGTGGGGAGAACTGCCTCTGCTCCATAGACTAGAGCGAAAGGTGTTTGACCAGTGGCTCGATTTGGCGTCGTCCTGATCGACCAAAGAACCACCGGCAGCTCCTCAATCCAGTTCCTTCCGCACTTGCGCAGCCTGTCGAAAGTCCTGGTCTTGAGCCCACGCAGCACTTCAGCATTTGCCCTCTCCGCTTGACCGTTGCTTCTCGGATGAGCAACAGAAGCGAAGCAGACCTTGGCGCCAAGATCTTGGACGTACTGCATGAAGGTGCGGCTCGTGAATTGCGTGCCATTGTCGGTGATGATCCTGTTAGGGATCCCAAAACGGCAAACAATCGACCTGAAGAACTTGACTGCTGACTGTGCTTTCACCTTCCTCACTGGTTCCACTTCCGGCCACTTTGTGAACTTGTCGATTGCAACTTACAAGTACTCAAAGCCCCCGACAGCTCGGGGAAAAGGGCCAAGGATATCGAGCCCCCAGACCGAAAATGGCCAGGATAAAGGGATCGTCTGGAGAGCTTGAGCTGGCTGGTGTATCTGCTTGGAATGGAACTGGCACGCTTCACACTTGGTTACTTGTGCAGTTGCATCCTGGAGGGCTATCGACCAAAAGAAACCTTGCCGGAATGCTTTGCCGGCAAGTGCTCTTGCACCAATGTGGTGGCCACATATGCCTCCATGTATCTCTGCCAACAGCTTTTGTCCGTCTTCCCGGTGAATACACTTCAATTTCACGCTGTTGAGTCTTCTTCTGTACAGTGTGTTGTCGACAAACTGGTACATACTTGACTGCCGGGCTACTCTTTCCGCTTCTTCTTGCTCTTCGAGAAGTTCTCCTGTCTGAAGGAAATGGACAATCTGTTGTGCCCGTGCTGGAGCTTGCGGCTCGACAACAAGGACTAAAGGCACATCTGCTGCTGCGGGAACATCCGCTTCTACGGCAAGAACCTGCGGCTCAGCCAGAGCTTGACGTTCCCCGGCAAGCTTGCCGGAGCAAAACTTGTCGGGAGCATCTGCTTCAACGGAACAAACCCTAGGGCTTGCCGGAGCAGACTGCCCCTCAGCATCCTTGGTGTTGATCTTGAGGACTTTCTTGACGGCGGCTTCGGGGAGCTCTGCCGGAAAATAGTCACCAGAAATCAACTTCCTCTTCTTGCTCTGTCCAGTTGATGGTGTTAGGGACGGTTGAGTTAGCTTGAGCACAAAGATCCCTGGTTCCACAGGTAACTTAAGTGCGGCGCACTTTGACAGGCCATCGTCAATGTTGTTCTGAGCTCTTGGAACATGTTCCATCTGTAGGCCGTCAAAGCGCTCTTCTAGCTTTCTCACTTCGTCAACGTAAGCTTCCATCAACGGACTCTGATAATTCTTGTTCACTTGGCGGACGACGAGCTGTGAGTCACCCCTGACAATGAGCTTCTTGATCCCGAGGTCTGCTGCGATCCTGAGACCGGCAAGCAAACCTTCATACTCTGCAGTATTGTTTGTTGCTTGCTCCTTGGGAAAGTGCATCTGGACTACGTACTTGAGGTGCTCTCCGGTGGGTGCAACAAGTAGCACGCCCGCACCGGCGCCTTGCAGCGAGAAGGCACCATCAAAGTACATCAGCCACTCTTTGCTTGCTTCCTTGACGGGGATACTCATTTCTGGAATTTGTTCATCTTGTGTTGGCGTCCACTCTGCTATGAACTCTGCCAATGCTCTGCTTTGGATAGTTGAAGTGCTCTCAAACTTGAGGCCAAAGCTTGACAGTTCCAGTGCCCACTCGACAATCCTGCCTGTTGCTTCTGGATTTTGCAGTATCCTCTTCAGCGGAAAACGAGTGACGACTGTGATCTCATGTGCTTGGAAGTAATGGCGCAGCTTTCTCGAGGCCATGAGATGGCCAAAAAGCAATTTCTGCACACCAGAATACCTTGACCTAGCCCCCTGCAGAAGGGAACTGACAAAGTAAACTGGGCCCTGCACCATTCTTTTTTGCATCTTCTCATGCGCCTGCGCAGATCCATCTTTGTCGGGACCAGAGCTTGTCGGTGAAGTCCCTTGCTTGTCGCTGGATGCATCTGCCGTGGTTGCTGGCTCATCATCCGCCTCCCTCTCCGCTACTAACGCAGCACTAACCACTTGATTGGTTGCCGCTATATATAGCAGCAACTTCTCTTGTGGCTTAGGTGCGACAAGTGTTGGAGTGGAGGACAGGTATCTCTTTAAGTCCTGCAGCGCAGCCTCCGCTTCCGGAGTCCATTTCATTGGACCTGCCTTTTTCAATATTTTGAAAAATGGCAGGGCGCGCTCAGCAGACCTAGAGATAAACCTGCTGAGAGCAGCTACGCCATCGGCAAGTCTTCGTACATCCTTGATGCGCTTTGGAGTTTCAATATGCTCAATGGCCTTGATCTTGTCGGGATTGGCTTCAATTCCCCGTTGAGACACGAAGAACCCGAGAAGCTTGCCGGAGGGGACTCCGAACACACACTTCTCGGGGTTAAGCTTGAGGTTGATCTTGCGCAGATTTGCAAAGGTTTCGTCTAAATCTTGGATCAGAGTCGCCTTGTCCTTGCTCTTGACCACTATGTCATCCATGTAGGCTTCCACATTTTTGTGTAGTTGCGGCTCAAAAGCGTCATGGACTACCCTTGCAAATGTTGAACCAGCATTCTTTAAACCAAAAGGCATCCGTACGAAACAGTAAGTGCCACATGGGGTGATGAATGCAGTCTTCTCCTCATCCTCTTCTGCCATGAAGATCTGATGGTATCCTGAGTATGCATCAAGAAAAGAAAGCAAGTCACATCCGGCCGTGGAGTCAACAATCTGGTCGATGCGCGGCAAGGGAAATGGGTCTTTGGGACAAGCTTTATTGACATTGGTAAAGTCGATACAAAGCCTCCATTTCCCGTTTGCCTTGCGCATGACTACAGGGTTGGCCAACCACGTAGGATGGAGCACTCCTCTAACGAGGCCTGCTGCTTCCAATTTCTTGATTTCTTCTGTGATGAATTCTTGGCGCTCCACTGCCTGTTTCCTGACTTTCTGCTTGACGGGCCGCGCATGAGGACAGACGACAAGATGGTGCTCGATTACTTTCCTGGGAACACCGGGGATGTCAGACGGTTGCCACGCAAATACGTCGACGTTCGCCCGCAGGAAAGCAACAAGCGCGCTTTCCTATTTAGGGTCGAGAGTGGCACTGATGGTGAAGGTACCACCAGTGCCATCCTCCTTGGCGGACACCTTCTTGGTCTCAGGTGGAGCTACCATTGTTTTCTTACACTTGCCGATGGAGCTCGACGGTGCGTCCTCGACGGTAGCGCAGCACTCCGAAGAGGTGCGCTTGCCGGAGTGGGCATCAGAACTCTTGCCAGACTTGGTTTTCTTCTTCACCCCGGGAGCTTCAACGGCAAGTGAATCGCGATCTGTTGCGGCTGCTACTTCCCGGTAAATCTTGTCGCTGCAGATAAGAGCATCCTTCTTGTCGCCAGGGACAGAGATGACACTTATCGGGCCTGGCATCTTCAGCATGTTGTATGCATAGTGAGAGGCTGCCATGAACTTGGCGAGTGCTGGACGGCCGAGTATCCCATTGTAAGGCAATGGAAAGTCAGCAACGTCAAAAGCGACCCTCTCAGTTCTGAAGTTCAACTCGCTGCCAAATGTCACCGGCAACGTGATCTTTCCCTTCGGCTTGCTCCTTCCCGGATTGATTCCTTGGAACGTGCCGGTCTCTTTGAGCTCGCCATCAGGGATCTGGAGCTTCCGGAGTACCGCGGAGGAGATCAGGTTCAAGCCGACCCGCCGTTAACTAGCATCTTAGTGACCTTGAGGTTGCGGATAGTTGGTGAAACCAACATCGGCAAGCACCCGACCGCAGTTATGCGATCAGGGTGGTCCTCAATATCAAAGATGATAGGCGTGCTGGACCATTTCAGGGGCTTGCGTGACTCGACGGGTGGTTCTGCCGCATTGACTTCCCGCACCCACTGCTTGAGCTGGCGGTGTGAAGTATGCAGAGAAGCACCGCCGTCAACGCACAGGACCTCTGTGGCTTTCTGGAACTCCTACTCATCGGTCTCGTCATCATCCATATCTTCATCGTCGTCGTCATCTTCATCCTTGTCGCGGCCGCGGGGAGGTCTGTCTCCTTGCCGCTGCTTGGCCTCGCCGCGGCGTCCTCCTCGGCCGGGACGTTACTTGCCGGCTCCTCCAGCACCTTCCTGGGCTTTCTCCTTGTCGCGTCGCTCGTATTCAGCCTTTTGCTGCTCGACAAGTTGCTCGACTTTCTTGCAGCTCTGGAGGTCATGGCCCTTGGTGCGGTGGATCTTGCAGTACTGCTTGTTGGTGCCGTCCTGCTTGTCGGCGAGCGCCATAGCCTCCTCGCCGGGGCTACCAGCTTTGGCTTTCTTGGCGCCACCTCCGTTGCCGGACTGCTCAACGACTAGCACATCTTTGCCTTTCTTTTTCCTGTTGTTCCGCCGCCGGTTTTTCTTTGCCGGGGTAGTCTCCTCACTATCAGATCCTCCTGCTCCTATATTCTCTTCGGGGAGTTTCCTCCCTTCCTCAGCACGTGCACACTTGTCAGCCAAGGCATATAGCTCACTGACGTCTCTGATCTTGCACATCGCCATCTCCTCCCGCATCCTGTGGTTTCGCACATTCTGATGGAACGCGCTGATTACCGCGGCAGGGTGGACATCTGGGATGTTGTGATGTACACGGCTGAATCTCTGAATGTACTTGCGCAAGGGCTCTCCTTCCTTCTGGGCGAGCAGATGAAGGTCGCTCTCTTGGCCATGAGGCTTGTGGCCGCCTGTAAAGGCGCCGACAAACTGATGGCATAGGTCTGCCCAGGAGGATATGGAGTTGTCCGGCAAGTGCATGAGCCAGGATCTGACATTGGGCCTGAGCACCAGCGGGAAGTAGTTGGCCAGGATCTTGTCGTCCCGCCCCCCGGCAGCTTGCACCGCGATGGTGTAGATGCTGAGGAACTCCGACGGATGCGACTTGCCGTCGTACTTCTCCGGCACGTCTGGCTTGAAATTCTTCGTGCTGGGCCACTGGACTTGCCGCAGCTCACGAGTGAACGCAGGGCAACATACCGCGTACGGCAAGTCGCTGGTTCCCCTGGTGCATGCATGTCGACAGAAGGCCCAGCGCGCTGGTCTGATTGACGCCGCACTTCTCTTTGGCGCTCGATGCGAGTACGAGCATCTTCTTGCTGTCGTTCGTGAAGAACTTGGCGCTGATCGCAACGAGCTCGTGGATCCGATGATGCGGTGGAGTCGCTGTCGAGGTGGATCCGGCGAGTCGGCGATCTTGGCCTTCGGGGTGGAGAGTGCATGGTGGTTGCACCCCCACCGGTTTCGTCGCCATGTACTCGGCTGCCGCAGAGTGTCGCCGTTGGCGAAGCCGATGGGACTCTGAATGGTGGCCCTCCATCCGTCGATCTTGTCTTCCGTTGGAGGGTAATCTAGGAGCAGTTGAGCTCGCGCCAAAGCTTCTGCTGGAGTGGTGGGCGGCAGTGGCAAACGGCGCGAGGAGCGGGATATGCTCGGACTTCTAACTATGTTAGAAGGAGCAGTATCCCATCCAGGAGACCGTGTCTCGCTCGTGCCAGCATGTCGGCGTGCATGCTGGTCTTGAGCGCCCCGAGATCCACCAGCTCGATCTTGGTCCAACAAGCGTATGGTACTGCGAATACCATGACGCTGTCGATCATGCGCCTCCTGAGACGGTCGCGGTGCATGTACGGACGCCGAGGTCTGCGCAGCCTTGTCCTTGGACCTGGCAGCACCATGAGCTCCCTCGTCGACGCCCGTTCTTCCGCCGGCGTCTACCCCACCACTCGTTTGCTCCGGTGGTGGTGGGATCGACGTGGACGGAACAGCTGCCGCCGAAGTCTTCTTCTTCGGTGGCATGTCAATGAAGTAGATGAAGATCTAGCTCGTGTGAACGCCGGATCAGGTTCACACAACCTCGACAGCCCCTACCTGGCGCGCCAAAGATGTCGGGGAAGCTGATCCACGAACACCTATGGGGACCGGCGGACCGAGCCCCTTTCGGTTCGGCAGGGGGCGGAGATCGCACGAAGAGCGGATCGAGGCGAAGCACACCAGCAGTTTACCCAGCTTCGGAGCTCTCCAGAGAGATAATACTCCTACTGCTGCTTGTTTGATTGTATTGAGTTCTTGCTCGGGGGCGCTGAGTGCTACAGTACACACGAGCTGCTAACGAGACCGAGCGTGAGTGTTTTTCTCCTTTTTTCTTTTCCCCTACTATGTTGCGCATGGGCCTCCTTTTATATGCTCAAGGGGTCACCGACAGGTGGCAACACAGACAAGGGTAAAAAATGGAAAAGGTGTTGCGGTTGGTGCAACTACTTGTACAGTGTATCCTACCTAACCCTGACGACAAGGGACAAAGGCATTAAATGCCCGTCTGCATCGCCTGAATAGTGCAAAAAGGACCGTCAGGGACGCCACCGCTCGCCATGATGGCAGTCTTGTCAGCGTCGCTTGCCACCACGCACCGCTGGCTACACAGCCTCTTGCCACGCGTGCCTGGAAAGGCCCCAGGGTGACACGTTGGTGGATGCGCTGGAGCGCGGGTACAGAGTGGTAGCTTGCCGCGGCAAGCGCCTTGCCGCGGTTGTTGTCTTGTCGTGTCCGGAAGCTTGTCGCTCACCGGGCCTTGCTGGGACGCATGGCGCGTCGCGGCAAGTTCCTTGAGATGCCTTGGTTGGCCTTCCCGGCAAGCTCCTCTTGCCGGGGCCTTGTCTCCTTGGCTTGAATACTTTGTTCTTGAATGGCTCCAAAGGAACCACGGAGGACCTTGGCGGTCACCCGGCAAGCCTTCCCGCGGTGTGCTGCAACTGCCCGTGCACAAGTTCGGGATACTAGGGTACCCCTACTCTAGTACACCGACAGTATGACCATCGAAGGTTTTATTCATGTAAACAGACAACAATTATTCTCTGACTTTAAATGAATAACTGTATTGCAATAAACATGATCAAATCATATTCATGATCAACGCTAACGCCAAATAACATTTATTTAGGTTTAACACTAATCCCGAAAGTATAGGGAGTGTGCGGTGATGATCATATCAATCTTGGAACTACTTCCAACACTCATCGTCACTTCCCTTCGACTAGTCTCTGTTTATTCTGTAACTCCTATTTCGAGTTACTAATTTTTAGCAACTGAACAAGTATCAAATACTCAGGGGCTACTATAAATACTAGTAAGGTACACATCAATAACCTGTATATCAAATATACCCTTGTTCACTCTGCCATCCTTCTTATCCACCAAATATTCAGGGTATTTCCGTTTCTAGTGACTATTTCCTTTGCAGTGTAAGCACTCAGTTTCAGGCTTTGGTTCAGCTTTGGGCTTCTTCGTGGGAGTGACAACTTGCTTGTCATTCTACTTGAAGTTCCCCTTTCTTTCCCTTTGCCCTTTTCTTGAAACTAGTGATCTTGTCAACCATCAACACTTGATGCTCTTTCTTGATTTCTACCTTCGTTGATTTCAACATCACGAAGAGCTCAGGAATCGTTTTCGTCATCCCTTGCATATTATAGTTCATCATAAAGTTCTACTAACTTGGTGATGGTGACTAGAGAACTCTGTCAATCACTATCTTATCTAGAAGATTAACTCCCACTTGATTCAAGCGATTGTAGCACCCAGACAATCTGAGCACATGCTCACTAGTTGAGCGATTCTCCTCCATCTTTTAGCTATAGAACTTGTTGGAGACTTCATATCTCTCAACTCGGGTATTTGCTTGAAATATTAACTTCAACTCCTGGAACATCTCATATGGTCCATGACGTTCAAAACGTCTTTGAAGTCCCGATTCTAAGCTGTTAAGTATGGTGCACTAAACTATCAAGTAGTCATCATATTGAGCTAGACAAACGTTCATAACGTCTGCATTTGCTCCTGCAATAGGTCTGTCACCTAGCGGTGCATTAAGGACATAATTCTTCTGTGCAGCAATGAGGATAAACCTCAGATCACGGATCCAATCCGCATCATTGCTACTAACATTTTTCAACACAATTTTCTCTAGGAACATATCAAAATAAACATATGAAAGCAACAACGCAAGCAATTGATCTACAACATAATTTGCAAAATACTACCAGCACTAAGTTCATGATAAATTTAAGTTCAATTACTCATATTACTTAAGAACTCCCACTTAGATAGACATCCCTCTAATCCTCTAAGTGATTACGTGATCCATATCAATTACACCATGTCCGATCGTCACGTGAGATGGAGTAGTTTCAATGGTGAACATCAATATGTTGATCATATCTACTATATGATTCACGCTCGACCTTTCGGTCTCCGTGTTCCGAGGCCATATCTGTTATATGCTAGGCTCGTCAAGTTTAACCTGAGTATTCCGCGTGTGCAACTGTTTTGCACCCGTTGTATTTGAACGTAGAGCCTATCACACCCGATCATCCCGTGGTGTCTCAGCACGAAGAACTTTCGCAACGGTGCATACTCAGGGAGAACACTTCTTGATAATTTTAGTGAGAGATCATCTTAAAATGCTACTGTCAATCAAAGCAAGATAAGATGCATAAAGGATAAACATCACATGCAATCAATATAAGTGATATGATATGGCCATCATCATATTGTTCTTGTGATCTCCATCTTCGAAGCACCATCGTGATCACCATCGTCACCGGCGCGACACCTTGATCTCCATTGTAGCATCGTTGTCGTTACACCATCTATTGCTTCTACGACTATCGCTACCGCTTAGTGATAAAGTAAAGCAATTACATGGCGTTTGCATTTCATACAATAAAGCGACAACCATATGGGCTCCTGCCAGTTGCCGATAACTTCGGTTACAAAACATGATCATTTCATACAATAAAATATAGCATCACGTCTTGACCATATCACATCACAACATGCCCTGCAAAAACAAGTTAGATGTCCTCTACTTTGTTGTTGCAAATTCTACGTGGCTGCTACGGGCTTAGCAAGAACCGTTCTTACCTACGCATCAAAACCACAACGATAGTTTGTCAAGTTAGTGCTGTTTTAATCTTCGCAAGGACCGGGCGTAGCCACACTCGGTTCAACTAAAGTGAGAGAGACAGACACCCGCCAGTCACCTTTAAGCACGAGTGCTCGTAACGGTGAAACCAGTCTCGCGTAAGCGTACGCGTAATGTCGGTCTGGGCTGCTTCATCTCACAATACCGCTGAACCAAAGTATGACATGCTGGTAAGCAGTATGACTTGTATCTCCCACAACTCACTTGTGTTCTACTCGTGCATATGACATCTACGCATAAAACCTAGGCTCTGATACCACTATTGGGGAACATAGTAATTTCAAAAAAAAATCCTACGCACACGCAAGATCATGGTGATGCATAGCAACGAGAGAGGGAGTGTATCTTCATACCCTTAAAGATCGCTAAGCGGAAGCGTTTATCAACGCGGTTGATGTAGTCGTACGTCTTCACGATCCGACCGATCCAAGTACCGAACGCACGGCACCTCCAAGTTCTGCACACGTTCAGCTCAATGACGTCCTCGCCTTCTCGATCCAGCAAGATGCGCGAAGTAGTAGATGAGTTCCGGCAGCACGATGGCGTGGTGACGGTGTTGGTGAAGAACAATCTCTGCAGGGCTTCGCTTAAGCACTACGGAAACTATGACGAAGGATAAACTAGAGGGGACGGGGTTGCCAGCACACGGCTTGGTGTTTCTTGATGTGTCTTGGATGCTAGCCTTGCCCCTCTATTTATATGTTGAGCCTTGGGGTCGAAACTTGGAGTAAAAGCCTCCACAAAGTCGGTTTCACCCGAAAGGCAAGAGTCTTTCTCGGACTCCAGGGCCAGACGCCAGGGTTCCCGGCGTCTGGACCCAGACGCCAGGGACCCTGGCGTCTGGCCCCTGGACTCCGCAAAACTTCCTTTTGCACTTTCCAAAAACCTTGTGGGCTTTCCCCTTTGGCCCAAATAACGTGTTCTCGTACCCAAACATTTCGGGAAACATCCGGAACCCCTTCCGGTGAATTCCGGAACTCTTCCGGAGATCAAACACTATTATCCCATATATCAAACTTTATCTCCGGACCATTCCGGAGTTCCTCGTCATGTCCATGATCTCATCATGGGACTCCGAACAACATTCGGTTACCAACATACATAACTCATATAATACTATATCGTCAACGAAACGTTAAGCGTGCGGACCCTACGGGTTCGAGAACTATGTAGACATGACCTAGAACTTGTTTCCGGTCAATAACCAATAGCGGGACCTAGATGCCCATATTGGCTCCCACATATTCTACGAAGATCTTTATCGGTCAAACCGCATAACAATATACGTTGTTCCCTTTGTCATCAGTATGTTACTTGCCCGAGATTTGATCGTCGGTATCCAATACCTAGTTCAATCTCGTTATCGGCAAGTCTCTTTACTCGTTACGTAATGCATCATTCCGTAACTAACTCATTAGCTACATTGCTTGCAAGGCTTATAGTGATGTGCATTACCGAGAGGGGCCAGAGATACCTCTCCGACAATCGGAGTGACAAAACCTAATCTCGAAATACGCCAACCCAACATGTACCTTCGGAGACACCTGTAGTACTCCTTTATAATCACCCAGTTACGCTGTGATGTTTGGTAGCACCCAAAGTGTTCCTCCGGTAAACGGGAGTTGCATAATCTCATAGTTACAGGAACATGTATAAGTCATGAAGAAAGCAATAACAACATACTAAACGATCAAGTGCTAGGCTAATGGAATGGGTCATGTCAATCACATCATTCTTCTAATGATGTGATCCCGTTAATCAAATGACAACTCTTTTGTCCATGGCTAGGAAACATAACCATCTTTGATAAACGAGCTAGTCAAGTAGAGGCATACTAGTGACACTATGTTTGTCTATGTATTCACACATGTATTATGTTTCCGGTTAATACAATTCTAGCATGAATAATAAAAATTTATCATGATATAAGGAAATAAATAATAACTTTATTATTGCCTCTAGGGCATATTTCCTTCAGTCTCCCACTTGCACTAGAGTCAATAATCTAGTTCACATCACCATGTGATTTAACACCAATATTCACATCTGTATGTGATTAACACCCATAGTTCACATTGTCATGTGACCAACACCCAAAGGGTTTACTAGAGTTAATAATCTAGCTCATATCGCTATGTGATTAACACCCAAAGAGTACAAAGGTATGATCATGTTTTGTTCGTGAGAGAAATTTAGTCAACGGGTCTGTCACATACAAAGCCGTATGTATTTTGCAAATATTCTATGTCTTCAATGCTCTGCATGGAGCTACTCTAGCTTAATTGCTCCCACTTTCAATATGTATCCAGGTTGAGACTTAAAGTCATCTGGATCAGTGTAAAAGTTTGCACTGATATAACTTTTACAACAAACTCTTTTATCCCCTCCATAATCAAGAAACATCTCCTTAGTCCTCACTAAGGATATTCTTGACCGTTGTCCAGTGATCTACTATTAGATCAAAATTGTATTCCTTTGCCAAACTCAGAGCAAGGTATACAATATGTCTGGTTCACAGCATAGCATACTTTATAGAACCTATGACTGAGGCATAGGGAATGACTTTTCATTCTCTTTCTATTTTCTGCCATGGTCGGGTCTTGAGTCTTACTCAAGTTCACACCTTGCAACACAGGCAAGAACTCCTTCTTTGACTGTACCATTTTGAACTATTTCAAAAATTTATCAAGGTATGTACTCATTGAAAAATCTTATCAAGCGTCTTGATCTATCTATGTAGATCTTGATGCTCAATGTGTAAGCAGCTTCACCGAGGTCTTTCTTTGAAAAACTCTTATTCAAGTATCCTTTCATGCTATCCAAAATTTCTATATCATTTCCAATCAACAATATGTCATCCACATATAATATTAGAAATGCTACAGAGCTCCCACTCACTTTCTTGTAAATACAGGCTTCTCAAAAAGTCTGTATAAAACCATATGATTTGATCAACTCATCAAAGCGTATATTCCAACTCCGAGAGGCTTGCACCAGTCCATAAATGGATCGATGGAGCTTGCACACTTTGTTAGCACCTTTAGGATTGACAAAACTTCTGGTTGCATCATATACAACTCTTCTTTAATAAATCCATTAAGGAATGCAGTTTTGATATCCTTTTGCCAGATTTCATAAAATGTGGCAATTGCTAACATGATTCGGACAGACTTAAGCATCGCTACAGTTGAGAAAATCTCATTGTAGTCAACACCTTGAACTTGTCGAAAACCTTTTTGCGACAAGTCGAGCTTTGTAGATAGTAACACAACTATCAGCATCTGTCTTCCTCTTGAAGATCCATTTATACAATATGGCTTGCCGATCATCGGGCAAATCCACCAAAGTCCACACTTTGTTCTCATACATGGATCCCATCTCAGATTTCATGGCCTCAAACCATTTCACGGAATCTGGGCTCATCATCGCTTCCTCATAGTTCGTAGGTTCGTCATGGTCTAGTAACATGACTTCCAGAACAGGATTACCGTACCACTCTAGTGCGGACTGTACTTTGGAAGACCTACGAGGTTTTTGTAGTAACTTGATCTGAAGTTTCATGATCATCATCATTAGCTTCCTCACTAATTGGTGTAGGAATCACTGGAACTGATTTTTGTGATGAACTACTTTCCAATTTGGGAGAAGGTACAAATTACCTTATCAAGCTCTTACTTTCCTCCCACTCACTTCTTTCGAGAGAAACTCCTTCTCTAGAAAGGATCCATTCTTAGCAACGAATGTTTTGCCTTCGGATCTGTGATAGAAGGAGTACCCAACAATTTCCTTTGGGTATTCTATGAAGACGCACTTCTCCGATTTGGGTTCGAGCTTATCAGGTTGAAAACTTTTTTCATATAAGCATCGCAACTCCAAACTTTAAGAAACGACAGCTTAGGTTTACTGTTAAACCATAGTTCATGCGGTGTCGTCTCAACGGATTTAGATGGTGCCCTATTAAACGTGAATGCAGCTGTCTCTAATGCATAATACCAAAACGATAGTGGTAAACTGATAAGAGATATCATAGATCGCACCATATCTAGTAAAGTACGATTACGACGTTCGGACACACCATTACATTGTGGTGTTCCAGGTGGCCTGAGCTGTGAAACTATTCCATATTGTTTTATATGAAGGCCAAACTCATAACTCAAATATTCCCCTCCACGATCAGATCGTAGAAAATTTATTTTTCTTGTTACGATGATTCTCCACTTCACTCTGAAATTCTTTGAACTTTTCAACTATTTCAGACTTATGTTTCATCAAGTAGATATATCCATATCTGCTCAAATCATATGTGAAGGTCAGAAAATAATGATACATGCCACGAGCATCAACACTCATTGGATCGCATACATTAGTATGTATTATTTCCAATAAGTCAGTAGCTTGTTCCATTGTTCCGGAGAATTGATTTTTAGTCATCTTGCCCAAAAGGCACGGTTCGCAAGCATCAAATGATTCATAACCAAGTGATTCCGAAAATCCATCTTTATGGTGTTTCTTCATGCGCTTTACACCGATATGACTCAAACGGCAGTGCCACATATAAGTTTGCACTATCATTATTAACTTTGCATCTTTTGGCATCAATATTATGAATATGTGTATCACTATGATCGAGATCCAACAAACTATTTTCATTGGGTGTATGACCATCGAAGGTTTTATTCATGTAAACAGAACAACAATTATTCTCTGACTTTAAATGAATAACCGTATTGCAATAAACATGATCAAATCATATTCATGCTCAACGCTAACGCCAAATAACATTTATTTAGGTTTAACACTAATCTCGAAAGTATAGGGAGTGTGCGATGATGATCATATCAATCTTGGAACTACTTCCAACACTCATCGTCACTTCCCTTCAACTAGTCTCTGTTTATTCTGTAACTCCTATTTCGAGTTACTAATTTTTGGCAACTGAACAACTATCAAATACTCAGGGGCTACTATAAACACTAGTAAGGTACACATCAATAACCTGTATATCAAATATACCCTTGTTCACTCTGCCATCCTTCTTATCCACCAAATATTCAGGGTATTTCCGTTTCCAGTGACTATTTCCTTTGTAGTGTAAGCACTCAGTTTCAGGCTTTGGTTCAGCTTTGGGCTTCTTCGTGGGAGTGACAACTTGCTTGTCATTCTACTTGAAGTTCTCTTTCTTTCCCTTTGCCCTTTTCTTGAAACTAGTGATCTTGTCAACCATCAACACTTGATGCTCTTTCTTGATTTCTACCTTCATTGATTTCAACATCAGGAAGAGCTCGGGAATCGTTTTCGTCATCCCTTGCATACTATAGTTCATCATAAAGTTCTACTAACTTGGTGATGGTGACTAGAGAACTCTGTCAATCACTATCTTATCTGGAAGATTAACTCCCACTTGATTCAAGCGATTGTAGCACCCAGACAATCTGAGCACATGCTCACTAGTTGAGCGATTCTCCTCCATCTTTTAGCTATAGAACTTGTTGGAGACTTCATATCTCTCAACTCGGGTATTTGCTTGAAATATTAACTTCAACTCCTGGAACATCTCATATGGTCCATGACGTTCAAAACGTCTTTGAAGTCCCGATTCTAAGTTGTTAAGTATGGTGCACTAAACTATCAAGTAGTCATCATATTGAGCTAGCCAAACGTTCATAACGTCTGCATTTGCTCCTGCAATAGGTCTGTCACCTAGCGGTGCATTAAGGACATAATTCTTCTATGCAGCAATGAGGATAAACCTTAGATCACGGATCCAATCCGCATCATTGCTACTAACATTTTTCAACACAATTTTCTCTAGGAACATATCAAAATAAACATATGAAAGCAATAACGCAAGCTATTGATCTACAACATAATTTGCAAAATACTACCAGCACTAAGTTCATGATAAATTTAAGTTCAATTAATCATATTACTTAAGAACTCCCACTTAGATAGACATCCCTCTAATCCTCTAAGTGATTACGTGATCCATATCAACTACACCATGTCCGATCATCACGTGAGATGGAGTAGTTTCAACGGTGAACATCAATATGTTGATCATATCTACTATATGATTCACGCTCGACCTTTCGGTCTCCCTGTTCCGAGGCCATATCTGTTATATGCTAGACTCGTCAAGTTTAACCTGAGTATTCCGTGTGTGCAACTGTTTTGCACCCGTTGTATTTGAACGTAGAGCCTATCACACCCGATCATCACGTGGTGTCTCAGCACGAAGAACTTTCGCAACGGTGCATACTCAGGGAGAACACTTCTTGATAATTTTAGTGAGAGATCATCTTAAAATGCTACCGTCAATCAAAGCAAGATAAGTGGCATAAAGGATAAACATCACATGCAATCAATATAAGTGATATGATATGGCCACCATCATCTTGTGCTTGTGATCTCCATCTCCGAAGCACCATCGTGATCACCATCGTCACCGGCGCGACACCTTGATCTCCATCGTAGCATCGTTTTCGTTACGCCATCTATTGCTTCTACGACTATCGCTACCGCTTAGTGATAAAGTAAAGCAATTACATGGCGTTTGCATTTCATACAATAAAGCGACAACCATATGGGCTCCTGCCAGTTGCCGATAACTTCGGTTACAAAACATGATCATTTCATACAATAAAATATAGCATCACGTCTTGACCATATCACATCACAACATGCCCTGCAAAAACAAGTTAGACGTCCTCTACTTTCTTGTTGCAAATTCTACGTGGCTGCTACGGGCTTAGCAAGAACCGTTCTTACCTACGCATCAAAACCACAACGATAGTTCGTCAAGTTAGTGCTGTTTTAATCTTCGCAAGGACCGGGCGTAGCCACACTCGGTTCAACCAAAGTGAGAGAGACAGACACCCGCCAGTCACGTTTAAGCACGAGTGCTCGTAACGGTGAAACCAGTCTCGCATAAGCGTACGCGTAATGTCGGTCCAGGCCGCTTCATCTCACAATACCGCTGAACCAAAGTATGACATGCTGGTAAGCAGTATGACTTGTATCGCCCACAACTCACTTGTGTTCTACTCGTGCATATGACATCTACGCATAAAACCTAGGCTCTGATACCACTGTTGGGGAACGTAGTAATTTTAAAAAAATTCCTATGCACACGCAAGATCATGGTGATGCATAGCAACGAGAGGGGGAGTGTATCTTCATACCCTTGAAGATCGCTAAGCGGAAGCGTTTATCAACGTGATTGATGTAGTCGTACGTCTTCACGATCCGACCGATCCAAGTACCGAACGCACGGCACCTCCGAGTTCTGCACATGTTCAGCTCGATGACGTCCTCGCCTTCTCGATCCAGCAAGACGGGCGAAGTAGTAGATGAGTTCCGGCAGCACGATGGCATGGTGACGGTGTTGGTGAAGAACAATCTTCGCAGGGCTTTGCCTAAGCACTACGGAAACTATGACGGAGGATAAACTAGAGGGGACGGGGTTGCCAGTACACGGCTTGGTGTTTCTTGATGTGTCTTTGGTGCTAGCCCTGCCCCTCTATTTATATGTTGAGCCTTGGGGTCGAAACTTGGAGTAAAAGCCTCCACAAAGTCGGTTTCACCCGAAAGACAAGAGTCCTTCTCGGACTCCAGGGCCAGACGCCAGGGTTCCCGGCGTCTGGACCCAGACGCCAGGGACCCTGGCGTCTGGCCCCTGGACTCCGCAAAACTTCCTTTTGCGCTTTCCAAAAACCTTGTGGGCTTTCCTCTTTGGCCCAAATAACGTGTTCTCGTACCCAAACATTTCGGGAAACATCCGGAACCCCTTCCGGTGAATTCCGGAACTCTTCCGGAGATCAAACACTATTATCCCATATGTCAAACTTTATCTCCGGACCATTCCGGATTTCCTCGTCATGTCCATGATCTCATCATGGGACTCCGAACAACATTTGGTTACCAACATACATAACTCATATAATACTATATCGTCAATGAAACGTTAAGCGTGCGGACCCTACGGGTTCGAGAACTATGTAGACATGACCTAGAACTTGTTTCCGGTCAATAACCAATAGCGGGACCTAGATGCCCATATTGGCTCCCACATATTCTACGAAGATCTTTATCGGTCAAACCGCATAACAATATACGTTGTTCCCTTTGTCATTGGTATGTTACTTGCCCGAGATTTGATCGTCGGTATCCAATACCTAGTTCAATCTCGTTACCGGCAAGTCTCTTTACTCGTTACGTAATGCATCATTCCGTAACTAACTCATTAGCTACATTGCTTGCAAGGCTTATAGTGATGTGCATTACCGAGAGGGGCCAGAGATACCTCTCTGACAATCGGAGTGACAAAACCTAATCTCGAAATACGCCAACCCAACATGTACCTTCGGAGACACCTGTAGTACTCCTTTATAATCACCCAGTTACGCTGTGATGTTTGGTAGCACCCAAAGTGTTCCTCCGGTAAACGGGAGTTGCATAATCTCATAGTTACAGGAACATCTATAAGTCATGAAGAAAGCAATAACAACATACTAAACGATCAAGTGCTAGGCTAATGGAATGGGTCATGTCAATCACATCATTCTTCTAATGATGTGATTCCGTTAATCAAATGACAACTCTTTTGTCCATGGCTAGGAAACATAACCATCTTTGATAAACGAGCTAGTTAAGTAGAGGCATAGTAGTGACACTATGTTTGTCTATGTATTCACACATGTATTATGTTTCCGGTTAATACAATTCTAGCATGAATAATAAACATTTATCATGATATAAGGAAATAAATAATAACTTTATTATTGCCTCTAGGGCATATTTCCTTCAGTTACAACATGCTTGTTAAATATAAACTGCTATTCTTTACTCTTCTACATGCTGCAAGATGCTCGGAGCTGCTTGAAGATGCTAGTCTTCGATAGGCTAGGCCTTCTCCCTCGATTCTAGCATTCTGCAGTTCAGTCCACAGATACAACCCTTCCATTTGATACCAGTGCATACATAGTATAGATCTGATGCTTGCGAGTACTTTGGATGAGTACTCACGGTTGCTTTGCTACCCCTTTTCCCCCTTCTTTCTTCTTTCCGGTTGATGCAACCAGATGGTGGATCCATGGAGCCAGATGCCACCCCGGCCGACTACTACTACTACCCAGAGGGTGCCTTCTACTACGTGGAGCCCGCCGACGACCAGGAGTAGTTAGGAGGTCCCAGGCAGGAGGCCTTGCCTCTTCGATCGTTGATGTTTGTGCTAGCCTTCTTAAGGCAAAAACTTGTTTAACTTTTGTCTGTACTCAGATATTATTGCTTTCGCTGACTCTTGTGTATCGAGCTATGTATTCGAGCCCTCGAGGCCCTTGGCTTGTAATATAAAGCTTGTATTATTTCTTTTTTGTGTCTAGAGTTGTGTTGTGATATCTTCCCGTGAGTCCCTGATCTTGATCGTACATATTTGCGTGTATGATTAGTGTATGATTGAATCGGGGGCGTCACACTACCTATATAACCTGGTAGACATAATTTTACACTAGCATTGAGGTAGGGCTATAACCTAGTACAAATCATTTTACACAATAGTTGAACTAGCTCTATAACCTAGTACAAATAAGGTTACACTAGAGTTGAACTAGCTCTATAACTGTGACGCCCTCGATTCAATCGTACACTAATCATACACGCAAATGTGTACGATCAAGATCAAGGACTCACGGGAAGATATCACAACACAACTCTAGACACAAATTAAAATAATACAAGCTTTATATTACAAGCCAGGGGCCTCGAGGGCTCGAATACATCAGCTTGAATACAAACGAGTCAGCGGAAGCAACAATATCTGAGTACAGACATGAGTTAAACAAGATTGCCTTAAGAAGGCTAGCACAAAAGCATCTACGATCGAAAAGGCAAGGCCTCCTGCCTGGGAGCCTCCTAACTACTCTTGGTCGTCGGCGTCCGTCACGTGGTAGTAGGCACCCTCGGGGTAGCAGCAGTCGTCAAAGGTGGCATCTGGCTCCTGGACTCCACCATCTGGTTGCAACAACCAGAAAGAAGAAAGAAGGGGGAAAAGGGGGAGCAAAGCAACCGTGAGTACTCATCCAAAGTACTCGCAAGCAAGGATCTACTCTACATATGCAACATTATCAAAGGAAGGCTGTATATGTGGACTGGGCTGCAGAAATACCAGAATAGAGAGAAGGCCTAGTCCTATCGAAGACTAGCATCTTCTGGAAACCACCATCTTGCAGCAAACAAGAGGGAGTAGAGTAGCATAAAGTAAAGCGGTAGTAGTGTTATCAACCTCGGCCAGAGATCCTTTCTCGACTCCCTGCGAGAAAGCAATCCCAGAGCCATACTATCCAGTTATCATCACAATCAAATCCTCATCACCATCCAGTTCTCATCACAAGTATCCAGTTCTAGTTGTATCGATCGGGATACAACTCCAAGTGTCCGTTACCGTAGGACAGGCTATCGATAGATGTTTTCTTCCCTACAAGGGTGCACCAACTTACCCACCACGCTCGATTGACTCCGGCCGGACACACTTTCCCGGGTCATGCCCGGCCTCGGCCAAACAATACGCCGCAACCCGACCTAGACTTAACAGAGAGGTCAGCACGCCGGACTAAACCTATGCCCCCAGGGGTCATGGGCCATCTCCCCGGAAACTCCTGCATGTTGCGTACGCGGCCGGTGAGCAGACCTAGCTACCTCCTTCAACAAGGCAGGCGCTTGCGCAGTCCAACCCGGCGCACGCCACTCAGTCGCTGACGTCTATCAAGCTTTGGCTGATGTATACGACGCAGAACGCCCATACTATGCCCACGTGATGGTTAGTGCTATCAGGCCAGAGGCCCCTCGGATCAAATATCCAAATCATAGTGGATTAGGAACGCGCGGTAACAAGCAGAGACTCACGAAAGAGGTGACCCCGTTGCCCCGTCTCGAGGACTTGCGGCAAGGGCTAAGAATGCCCGGCCACGCCTCGTAATTATCTCACGGGCACCTTCCAGGTCAACCCGTCTCCACATCACTTTCCAAGTAACAGTTGTAAAGTCCAAGTATCCGTGTGTCCAAACATCAAGAGGAAAACCCAAGGAATCACCCTCGGTGGGTTCCACTCAATGTAATCATCAAGGTGAACATAGAGGAATCACCCTCGAGGTTCACACTTGAGGGGTTGCACGACAGAGTCGTATCGGAAGTGGTTAAAGAGGAAATCACCCTCGATGACCACGACCGAATAGCTACACTACAGGGTTAACATCAGAAGTGTTGTAGAGGTCTCACCCTCGGCACTCGATAGTATCCCAGTAGTGTCGAGCAACTAAGGGGAAAGTGATGTGCGGTGCCGGGGCCTGGTCTTCGATCCCGTTGATCGGGTCTTCAATGATGAAGCAGGGGCAACAAGGACAAGGTGGGGGTCACTGATGGATCACTAACCAACCTATACTAAGCAAATTAGGATAAGCAGGTAAGGTACAACAGTAGATACAAAAGCAGGCTATGCATCAGAATAGGAGCAAACAATAACAGTAGTAAAATCTAATGCAAGCATGAGAGAATAGAATGGGCGATATCGGGATGATCAAAGGGGGGGCTTGCCTGGTTGCTCTGGCAAGGAGGGGTCGTCGTCGACGTAGTCGATCACAGGGGCGGCATCGGTCTCGAGGGTCTACCGGAGAGAAGAGGGGGAAGAAACAGTAAATATAAAGCAGACATAGCATCACAAAGCGTAACATGGCAATATGTTGTGTTGGGTGTGACCTAACGCATGGCTACACGATATAGGTGAAGGGGGAATTCAACCGGGAATGTATTCCCGGTTCCGGACCCGTGTCACACAGATGACCGGAGGGAAATGTTCCAAGTTCAGCATGCTAGAGGCATGTGACAGCTGAACGGACCGCATTTTCAGATTCGTTGGATTTTTCTGAGCAACTTTCATATAGAAAACATTTTCATCCGAGTTACGGTTTATTTTCTATGCATTTTCAAAGATTAAAGCATTTTCAGAAACTATTAAAAAAACAGAAAAGGAATATGATGTCAGCGTGACGTAGGAGTGACGTCAGCATTCAACAGTCCGGTTGACTGGTCAAAACTGACACGGGGGACCCACCTGTCAGCCTCTCTTACTTAACAGAGCTTATTTTAAACTAAACTGAGGTTAATTAGCGGATGGGCCCCATATGTTAGTGGCTAATTAGTTAAACTAATTACTTTTAATTATAAAAATCATTTTAGTTATTATTTAAGCGGTGGGGCCGGTTCGTCAGTGGCACTGTACCGCCATGTCAGCATGTTGACTGGGTCAACCCAGTCAACGTGGCCCCTAAGGCCCACTGGCAGTGAGCCAGGGGTCGGGCCCGCCCAGCCATGTCGGCGGCGGCCGGCGTCTCGCCGCCGGCGACGTTAGAACGCGGCGGAGCCGCTCGGGCCTCGTCGGAAACGCGCTAGGGGCGGCCATTTCGCGTGCGGTTAGCACCGTTCGAACGCGCACACGACGCCGTGTCGGGTGGTGGTGGTGGCTCGCCCGGGGACGGCCGGAATAACCATCAGCGGCGAGCACGGGCGGCGGAGGCATTCGGAGTCACGTCGGGAATGGGCTAGGGGGCACGAGAGGGCGAGAGGAAGGGCTGGCCGGGCTCCTGGGAACACCAGGAGCACGATGGAGGGCTCGGACGGGGGCCACGGCAGCGGTGGCCACGACGGTGATGGAGCAGGGCGACGGTGAGCTACGGCGGTTGCGGCGAGCGAGCTAGAGAGGGAGGCGGCCTACGTGAGGGAAGGGAGAGGGGGAGGAGCTCACTGGGTGGGCGCACGAAGGCCCGACGAGTAACAGGAGCGCAGTGGCCGTGGCCGGAGTCGAAAGCGGCGGCGACGGCGGTCCAGGAGGAAGACGGATCCGGCGCTGGGGTGGCTCCCGCCTTGAGGTTGTTGGTGCAGACGAAGCAGCAGACGGCTGCGGGGCTCGTGGACACATCGGGGCGGCGAGGAGGGCCCGGTGGACGCGGTGGCGCAGCAACGCGGCGGCGACAGTGCGTCGGGGCGAGGTGGATCTGGAGAAGGGGGCGAGGCCAGAGGGAGAGAGGGGAGAGGGGGCGTCCAGGGAGAGTGAGTGGGTGAGGGGAGATGAGGGGAGCCTGAGGCGTCGCCCTTATCCTCTCCCGGTGAGGCCGGCGAGGTGGTCGGGGTCGACCTTGCCCCTGTAGCGACACGGAGCAGAGGAACAGGAAGGGGAGGGAGCGACCGGTGGGGGGGGGGGGGTCGGTCGGCCTGCTGGGCCAGTTGGCTCGGGTGGGCCGAAGCCCAAGTGGTGCAGGGCTTTCTCTCTCTCCCCTCTACTTCTCTTTTTCTTTTATTTAATTACCAGAGGAGGAAAAAGTTTATCTGGGGACCTTAATGGTTCAGGAAAAATGTGAAACTGGATCATAAAAGTCCAGTGCATTTTTAGGCACTGCCACAATTATTTTTGGGATAGGTTTAGATCCATTTGGAATTTTCATAAATGAATTTGCATTTTAAATTGCTGGAATGGACTGTTATAAATGTTAGTGTCCATTTTAGCATAGGAGTGATGTTGTTTTTAATTACATCAAATTGCATTGGAATATTTGCTAAATGATGAACATTTTTCCAGCAACTTTTGTGCAACTTCAAGTTTCACTTATGATTTGAATTTGAATTCAGATGGGAGTTGAAAAGAGATATTGAACAGATGTGATTAAGCATTCTTTAGCCAAAAGATTAGGCTTAATCACAGAGGGTTACTGTAGCATGACACTAGGGGTGTTACAAATCTCCTCCACTATAAGAAATCTCGTCCCGAGATTTTAAGAGGTGGAGTAAGGGGGAAGCTATAAGGACGAATGTCTGAAAGGATCAACATCCGGTAGTTATCTCAAGGAAGGAGATTTTAGAAGCACCAGGACGTATCGAGAGTGCTACACGGAGATTCAACAAGTTTTAACCATGTAGGCATCCAGTTGATGCCTAAAATAGGTGATGAAGAGGTTCAGAGCAAAGAAGAATAATGCTGCCTCTGATACCGAAATGAAACATGGTGAGGAGGTTAGCTCGTGTATTACATACGAAGCCGGGTGCCAAGAATATTTCGGAATGAAGGTTGTACAGGAGAGTCAGGTTTCGATCCTGTGGAACTGTGGGTTATGGGCCCACCTTGTGGTTCTAAAGTAGGAAGGGCGTTGACATATTGCACGGTCATGGTAGCAAGGCATGTCAGGGGATAGCCTGTCAGTTATGTTGGCAACCACGTTGGTACCAAGGGCGAGGGACGAAGAGAACCATTTTCCTGCTCGTTAAGATGAGGCGGACCAATAGGCAAAGTTCTCGTCCATCGGTGGTTACCGGAATGTCAGCAACATTAGTAACAGGGTCTCACTGGCAAGGTTGTACATCGGGGTGTTCTATAAGCAGAGAATTATTTCTGCTTATATCATATAGATCACAAGAAGGTTAAACAAGACAAAGGAAAGGAAAATGTGTTTAAACGCATATTTCCGGGGTATATCCTTCCCAAGGACAAGCAGAGCATGATATCCATGATAAGACAGCAAGTTCAAAAGCATTTAGATAAAGGGGGCGAAGGAAGAATCATGATATTACCCATACAACGGTGTTTGGATAATAGATCAAGAAACATTTGACAATGTGCTTCCAATGTTCCTGTTGATATTCGGAATACCTCGGTCATGCTTCGAGGTAGTATTAACATGGTGTTACAAGTAAGGGTTGGAGTTGAAGATCACAAGAAATACACAAGGAACAATTGCAGGAATAGCAAGGAGTCCAAGGTTTAACCAAGGCGTGATCAAACATGTGTTGGAAAGAAGACAAGGGTGGTTGTCAATGATAACTCAAATCATCGAAGGTCACGGATGGTATTTCTCACCATGAATTCAATTGTCATCTCTGAAGAAAACAAAGTGTTGACGGTGATCACGACAAATTTTGTCGAGAGACTCTATGAAGATGTCATCGAGCAGAAAAGGAAGGATGAAGTGAAAGGCTACTAGAACCAAGGATTCGAAATCAACTCGAATCATCCTTGAGGCGAAACGATATGATGAGGAAAATTGATGTAGGCTTAGCTCATCGTCGAAAATTGTGCTCCGGGAAGAAGGACCAGGTAGCACAGTTAAAATTTAGCATGCTAATGATATTGCCGGTCAGGCTAGGAATGACTTGAAGGATTATTAAACTCGTAAGCAATGAAAATTACTTCGAGTTATTGAATCGGAGTGCAGAAGCGATTCACTTATCGGTGTTCTCGAGTGACTAACAACTCAGAACCAGAGGGAAATTTGAAATCGATGAGTAGCAATACTAGAAGAAGACTCATAGGAAGGAACATAGTTCTTTGTTATTCTCGACATAACATGAGGCAATACTTGAAGGTAGATCAAATTAGAGGTTGGACAGGTGAAATGACTTGCAGGAGACAAGTATTTTAACTTGTCCGGGAAATGGAATTAAGAAGAAACTATGGTCGGAACCACGGTTAAGAATGATCAAACCACGATACAAGATGAACTTATAACAAGGGGTAATCATTTTTACGAGTAGCTTCCACGATAAGTTCTACATCGGGTCCATGGGCATGAACACAAGAGTTCAAGGTCGACTCCCACTTCTTCAATGCATAACCTTTCATTCACTCCTCGTTTTTCAAAGAAAATGTAGTGCAGAGGATTTATCTGGCGAAGTACCAGAAGAGTAAGACTCGTGAGAACTCTCGGGTTCCTCGGATTACGGAAGGCATAAGTTCAACCCATCGGGGCATTATTTTTTTGAATCTATACAACCATCAACCAAGCAAAAGATACAAGTTCAAAAGCAGAGTATCGAAGTCAAAGCAGATGATACAATATACCGAAGATATTATGTATCATGGAAAAACTCACAATAATTTGGATGTGAAGGACACAGTCGGATAACAACCCAGCAATGGATCTGGCGATTCTCGACAGAGTTGATGTGATTATCGATAATCAATCAGATGAAGAAGGGGATGCAAAGGCATTGGCTTATAGAAACGTCTGAATGATTCGATGCTTGGGTACAAAGGAATTATGATTTCAAGACGAAGGATCAGAAGCAGAGGCTCTGATCAAAAGATGAGTAAGTTGAATAGACTTAGAGGTGCACCCGACCAAACCTTGATTGGGAAAGAACCAGCTCATATCCGGAGCGATGTCGGAGCCGGAAAGGAAATTTCCAAGGATTAATTGATGATTGCGAGTATTCGCTCACACGTTGAATCCATAGGAATAGAATGACAATCACAAAGAATTTTAAAGAATATTGCTAGACATATGGAATTAACCATAATGTAAGATGATAAGGAAGAACAGGGGCAATAGGCTACTAAGGATTATCGGTAGATCGAATAGTATTCCAAAGAATTTGTGAAACACATGAACAACTGGGGATAAACGGGTTCAGTGAATCATCCGTAGTGCAAAAAGAAGCCGCAAAGCAGAAGGCATAAAGGATTCTCGAAACAACGGAGAGTACATCTTGTAATAATAGGGGCAACTGGGTATGAAGGTACAAGCGGCAAGGATGTTATTTACGGGGATTATCTGTGGTCAGGAACTGCAAGGCAGTGGGCACAGGGTCTCGAGAAACCTCGAGGAATATCTGCAGAATCTTCTGGCGAAGCAAGCGATCATCGGTAATGTCGGGGCTCTCCGGGAGGAAGTGGGTACGAGAACCTAATGTCAGAGTCAGTAAAATGTTTAACCCGAATAGACGAGAGATTAGAGTCCCAGAGTATAGACGAGGAATAAAAGATCCTAATACCACCCAAATGGCGACGTGGGCCCGTAAGACACACAGCCATGTTAGTAAAAGTTTTGTAGTGACTAGACTCAACTTCGGCCAAGGAGTTGGAAGGGGGCTACCTACAGGCAGTCAGCTCTGATACCAACTTGTGACGCCCTCGATTCAATCGTACACTAATCATACACGCAAATGTGTACGATCAAGATCAAGGACTCACGGGAAGATATCACAACACAACTCTAGACACAAATTAAAATAATACAAGCTTTATATTACAAGCCAGGGGCCTCGAGGGCTCGAATACATCAGCTTGAATACAAACGAGTCAGCGGAAGCAACAATATCTGAGTACAGACATGAGTTAAACAAGTTTGCCTTAAGAAGGCTAGCACAAAAGCATCTACGATCGAAAAGGCAAGGCCTCCTGCCTGGGAGCCTCCTAACTACTCTTGGTCGTCGGCGTCCGTCACGTGGTAGTAGGCACCCTCGGGGTAGCAGCAGTCGTCAAAGGTGGCATCTGGCTCCTAGACTCCACCATCTGGTTGCAACAACCAGAAAGAAGAAAGAAGGGGGAAAAGGGGGAGCAAAGCAACCGTGAGTACTCATCCAAAGTACTCGCAAGCAAGGATCTACTCTACATATGCAACATTATCAAAGGAAGGCTGTATATGTGGACTGGGCTGCAGAAATACCAGAATAGAGAGAAGGCCTAGTCCTATCGAAGACTAGCATCTTCTGGAAACCACCATCTTGCAGCAAACAAGAGGGAGTAGAGTAGCATAAAGTAAAGCGGTAGTAGTGTTATCAACCTCGGCCAGAGATCCTTTCTTGACTCCCTGCGAGAAAGCAATCCCAGAGCCATACTATCCAGTTATCATCACAATCAAATCCTCATCACCATCCAGTTCTCATCACAAGTATCCAGTTCTAGTTGTATCGATCGGGATACAACTCCAAGTGTCCGTTACCGTAGGACAGGCTATCGATAGATGTTTTCTTCCCTGCAGGGGTGCACCAACTTACCCACCACGCTCGATTGACTCCGGCCGGACACACTTTCCAGGGTCATGCCCGGCCTCGGCCAAACAATACGCCGCAACCCGACCTAGACTTAACAGAGAGGTCAGCACGCCGGACTAAACCTATGCCCCCAGGGGTCATGGGCCATCTCCCCGGAAACTCCTGCATGTTGCGTACGCGGCCGGTGAGCAGACCTAGCTACCTCCTTCAACAAGGCAGGCGCTTGCGCAGTCCAACCCGGCGCGCGCCACTCAGTCGCTGACGTCTATCAAGCTTTGGCTGATGTATACGACGCAGAACGCCCATACTATGCCCACGTGATGGTTAGTGCTATCAGGCCAGAGGCCCCTCGGATCAAATATCCAAATCATAGTGGATTAGGAACGCGCGGTAACAAGCAGAGACTCACGAAAGAGGTGACCCCGTTGCCCCGTCTCGAGGACTTGCGGCAAGGGCTAAGAATGCCCGGCCACGCCTCGTAATTATCTCACGGGCACCTTCCAGGTCAACCCGTCTCCACATCACTTTCCAAGTAACAGTTGTAAAGTCCAAGTATCCGTGTGTCCAAACATCAAGAGGAAAACCCAAGGAATCACCCTCGGTGGGTTCCACTCAATGTAATCATCAAGGTGAACATAGAGGAATCACCCTCGAGGTTCACACTTGAGGGGTTGCACGACAGAGTCGTATCGGAAGTGGTTAAAGAGGAAATCACCCTCGATGACCACGACCGAATAGCTACACTATAGGGTTAACATCAGAAGTGTTGTAGAGGTCTCACCCTCGGCACTCGATAGTATCCCAGTAGTGTCGAGCAACTAAGGGGAAAGTGATGTGCGGTGCCGGGGCCTGGTCTTCGATCCCGTTGATCGGGTCTTCAATGATGAAGCAGGGGCAACAAGGACAAGGTGGGGGTCACTGATGGATCACTAACCAACCTATACTAAGCAAATTAGGATAAGCAGGTAAGGTACAACAGTAGATACAAAAGCAGGCTATGCATCAGAATAGGAGCAAACAATAACAGTAGTAAAATCTAATGCAAGCATGAGAGAATAGAATGGGCGATATCGGGATGATCAAAGGGGGGGCTTGCCTGGTTGCTCTGGCAAGGAGGGGTCGTCGTCGACGTAGTCGATCACAGGGGCGGCATCGGTCTCGAGGGTCTACCGGAGAGAAGAGGGGGAAGAAACAGTAAATATAAAGCAGACATAGCATCACAAAGCGTAACATGGCAATATGTTGTGCTGGGTGTGACCTAACGCATGGCTACACGATATAGGTGAAGGGGGAATTCAACCGGGAATGTATTCCCGGTTCCGGACCCGTGTCACACAGATGACCGGAGGGAAATGTTCCAAGTTCAGCATGCTAGAGGCATGTGACAGCTGAACGGACCGCATTTTCAGATTGGTTGGATTTTTCTGAGCAACTTTCATATAGAAAACATTTTCATCTGAGTTACGGTTTATTTTCTATGCATTTTCAAAGATTAAAGCATTTTCAGAAACTATTAAAAAAACAGAAAAGGAATATGATGTCAGCGTGACGTAGGAGTGACGTCAGCATTCAACAGTCCGGTTGACTGGTCAAAACTGACACGGGGGACCCACCTGTCAGCCTCTCTTACTTAACAGAGCTTATTTTAAACTAAACTGAGGTTAATTAGCGGATGGGCCCCACATGTTAGTGGCTAATTAGTTAAACTAATTACTTTTAATTATAAAAATCATTTTAGTTATTATTTAAGCGGTGGGGCCGGTTCGTCAGTGGCACTGTACCGCCATGTCAGCGTGTTGACTGGGTCAACCTAGTCAACGTGGCCCCTAAGGCCCACTGGCAGTGAGCCAGGGGTCGGGCCTGCCCAGCCACGGCGGCGGCGGCCGGCGTCTCGCCGCCGGCGACGTTAGAATGCGGCGGAGCCGCTCGGGCCTCGTCGGAAACGCGCTAGGGGCGGCCGTTTCGCGTGCGGTTAGCACCGTTCGAACGCGCACACGACGCCGTGTCGGGTGGTGGTGGTGGCTCGCCCGGGGACGGCCGGAATAACCATCGGCGGCGAGCACGGGCGGCGGAGGCGTTCGGAGTCACGTCGGGAATGGGCTAGGGGGCACGAGAGGGCGAGAGGAAGGGCTGGCCGGGCTCCTGGGAACACCAGGAGCACGATGGAGGGCTCGGACGGGGGCCACGGCAGCGGTGGCCACGACGGTGATGGAGCAGGGCGACGGTGAGCTACGGCGGTTGCGGCGAGCGAGCTAGAGAGGGAGGCGGCCTACGTGAGGGAAGGGAGAGGGGGAGGAGCTCACTGGGTGGGCGCACGAAGGCCCGGCGAGTAACAGGAGCGCAGTGGCCGTGGCCGGAGTCGAAAGCGGCGGCGACGGCGGACCAGGAGGAAGACGGATCCGGCGCTGGGGTGGCTCCCGCCTTGAGGTTGTTGGTGCAGACGAAGCAGCAGACGGCTGCGGGGCTCGTGGACACATCGGGGCGGCGAGGAGGGCCCGGTGGACGCGGTGGCGCAGCAACGCGGCGGCGACAGTGCGTCGGGGCGAGGTGGATCTGGAGAAGGGGGCGAGGCCAGAGGGAGAGAGGGGAGAGGGAGCGTCCAGGGAGAGTGAGTGGGTGAGGGGAGATGAGGGGAGCCTGAGGCGTCGCCCTTATCCTCTCCCGGTGAGGCCGGCGAGGTGGTCGGGGTCGACCTTGCCCCTGTAGCGACACGGAGCAGAGGAACAGG
>NC_041389.1:429647999-429674284 GCF_002162155.2 Triticum dicoccoides
TGGATCATAAAAGTCCAGTGCATTTTTAGGCACTGCCACAATTATTTTTGGGAGAGGTTTAGATCCATTTGGAATTTTCATAAATGAATTTGCATTTTAAATTGCTGGAATGGACTGTTATAAATGTTAGTGTCCATTTTAGCATAGGAGTGATGTTGTTTTTAATTACATCAAATTGCATTGGAATATTTGCTAAATGATGAACATTTTTCCAGCAACTTTTGTGCAACTTCAAGTTTCACTTATGATTTGAATTTGAATTCAGATGGGAGTTGAAAAGAGATATTGAACAGATGTGATTAAGCATTCTTTAGCCAAAAGATTAGGCTTAATCATAGAGGGTTACTGTAGCATGACACTAGGGGTGTTACAATAACCTAGTACGAATAATTTTAACTAGCATTGAACGAGGTCTATAACCTAGTACAAATCATTTTCCACTATAGTTCGACTAGCTCTATTATCTAGTACAAATAATTTTAGACAAGAATTGAACTAGCTCTATAACCTAGTAGAAATCATTTTACACTAGAGTTAAACTAGCTCTATGACCTAGTACACACAATTTTAGACTAGAGTTGAACTAGCTCTATAATTTGGTACAAATAATTTTAAACTAGAGTTGAACTAGCTCTATAACATAGTATAAATAATTTCACACTAGAGTTGAACTAGCTCTATAACCTAGTGTGATGCCCGGATAATTAAGCTACACAATTCTCTACTAATGAGGCCATGTCACCACTGTTACTTTCGCTAATCTCGTTTAGATTCAAAACGGTTCAAATTCAAATTTAAAACAAAGTTAAAAAATAGAAGTTCTCAAATGTCCAAATTAAATAGTACAACTTGTGGCAAATAATTTATAAGTATTATTGGTCAAGAAACCACAGTTTTATAAAAGGTTTTAATGCACTAAAATAATTAAAATAGCACCTAAGTTATTATTTAAATGCCTTTTAAGTATTGAAAATGTGTGAAGTATTTTATTAATGCACTAAGCTTTTTATGGCAGTAGCATATCTTGTTGCTGTAATTTAGGTGCTATTCTTACCTTTTCATAAAACTAAAATAATGGGAAACTTAAATGGAAATCAAATAAACAGAAACTATAAAAAAGGATAGAAGTAAAGGAGAAAACAAAAGGCCTCACCCCTCACCCTGGGCCGCTTGGCCACCAGACCCACCAGGTCGGCCTAGCAGCCGGCCCATCTCCCCCCGCAACAGGTCCTCCCTTCTCCTGTTCCTCGGTCTCAGACCGCTAGAGAGAGCGCTCCCGCACGTGGTCGGCACCGCACCACCTCGTCGACGACGTGGGGTTGGATAATAGCGCCCCTCCCCGAACCCTAGCTACCCACTCGCTCCACTCCTCTCTGTCCCTCCGCCTCGCCCCTCGCCAGATCCCCTTTCCTCTAGCCCTCTCACTCTCGGTCCCGAGCCACCCGAGCACTACCATCGCCGTGCCATCGTCGTTCGCCTGCTCCGGCTTCTTCCCGGGCCACGGGAGGTTGGCCGGGGGCCTCGCCGCGCCCCGTAGTCACCGTCCACACCACCAGAGCAGGCTTCGGAGTTCCCTGCCGCTGGATCGGGCGTCGCCCGCACCGGCAACCACGTCGACCAACGCCACCGCCTCGCCGCGTCCAACTACTCCGGCATCTCCTCGACCTCTCCTGACCTCCCCATCGGTCGCCGCTGTGAGCTCTCCCTCGATTCCCCTGTTTCCCCCTTCGGTTCGTCGCCTAGATCGCCGTAACCATCGTAGCCGAGCTCGCCGTCGTTGCTTCCCCTCGGCACTGCAACCATAGCCGGCCAGGCTCGTCCACGAGCACGGCCTCGTGCTCCTGGCCTCCCCGGTGCCTGCCAGCTGCGCTGCATCGCACGTCCGCAGCCCTGCGCCTGCAACCGTCCGCGTCGGCTCACGCTCCGCGTCCGCGAGCACACGCCCTGCTCCCCATCCCTGCTCGCCCGCGAGAACACCCTTCCGGACCCTGGCCGACCACTGCGACCCCGCTGCCGCCCAGCCGCGCGACGACCACGACCCACTCCGTCCGCGGGCGCGCGCCTGGCCGCGCCCGACCGCGCCGGCTGCTACCCTCGCCGCGACTTGCCTCCACCCCACCCGTGCTCCCCTGCTGCTGCTTGCTTCCACGGCGTTGCTGCTGCATCTACTACTGCCGCCGCTAACTGTACTCTGTATTGCTAGCTACGGAAGATGCTACTAGCTAGCTTTTCTCTTTTTACAATGACTAACCCTCTATACAGCCCGTAAATATCGTCTAAACGGTTATTAACATTAGTAAAAATAATATGAGTAGAAACTATACATGACAAACTTCATTTTATCCCATTGGAACAAATCCATTTGATGCTTGAATTAAATCATATGAAAATCACAAATTGCTATCTTCTGTTAAGAGAGAACATAATTAACCTCATAGCATACTGTGTTGCGTGCTGTGTGTGGTGTGTGTGGCCGGTTTGGCCACGGCCGTGTGTGGCTGGCCCTTGTTAGATTATTAGGATTAAAATTAGTACTAATGTGACACCCGGATAATTAAGCTACAGTAATTCCCTGCTAATGATGCAACGTCATCATAATTACTGTTGTTAAGCTCGTATTGGTTCGAATCCGGTCGAAATTCAAATTTAAATTAAAGTCAAAAAAAATTTAAACATAAAATCTAAAATGTTCAATGTGTGGCAAATAATCTCTGGTTATTTGTCATGTTCGAAACAACCTCTTTTGGATTCCCACAGTGCCCCTGGAATTTTATTCAGTTGACCATCAACCAATTATTTGAGCTTCTCAATTTCAAAAATATAATTGAACACTCCCAAATGCTTGGAACTTTTTTTCGTACCAACCCAGGTTATTGCCTTGTATTTTTGTGCCAAGTTTTGTATTGAACAAAACTCTTTTAGTGGCTCAAATAAAATGCAAAGTAGTAAAGAAATAAATAAAACAGAAAATAAAAAAGGTAAAAGGCCTATTCTACTGGGCACTATGGCCCGTCTAGCAAAAAGGCCAGCCCAGTCACCTCACCCATCCCCTCCTCACGCTACAGAGGACAGGGGAGGGCGTGGCGGCCATCGGTCGCTGCCAACGGCGCCGTGGCGGCCATCGCCCGGCCGACCCCGCTTATAAGCCTCCCCCTTGCCCCGTGCCGAAACCCTAGCACGCCGTCATCCTTCCCCCCCTCTCTCCCCCATCGGCCCCCTCCTCTTCCTCTCTAATTCGAGCTCAAAAGCTCCGCGGTGATCGAGCTCATTGCTGTCGTTACCGCGGCCACCATCGATGCCGTCACTCGGGAGCACGTCCAGAAGGTCCTCCACGGTCGTCTTCGTCCGTTCCGGGTGCCGCTTCAAGCTGGGGCACCGCGTAGCCATCGCCATGGTCGTCTTCCCCGCCTCGGCCGCCACTGCCTCGTCGTCGTCGCCGTCGATCTACACAACCACGACCTCCTCGGCCTCCCCAACCACGCCGTCGCGCTCGCAGTGAGGCCCTCCGCTGATTCACCCTTTCCTCCCCTTCGATTTGAACGCCGTAGGCCGCCATCACCGTCGTTCCCGAACCCCTGCGTACGCGTGCGTGTGTGCGTGTGGCTCCTGCTCCTGCGCTGTTGCTGCCGCTACTATGCGCGCGCCCCCGCGCGTACCCTCACCACGGCTTGTTGCTGCTCGTCAACCGCGGCGGCTGCTCGCTGCTTCGTTGCTCTGCTTGCTGCTTCTGCTGCTGCGCTGCTTTGGCTGCTGCTCCTCTGCTATTGTTGCCGATGCTTGCTATCGCTGAATGTTGTTGTGCTACAGCTTGCCGCTGCTATTGCCTGCTGCTCCTAGCTACCGCTGCTCCTTGCTGATGCCGCCGCTGCTTCCCACTAGCGCCGTCACTCGCCGCGGCCCGTACTTGCTAGCTGCAGCCCCGGCGCCACGCTTGCCGCATCCTGGCCATGCCACGGCCATAGCCATGTGCATGTGTTTGCTTGTGCGTGATGCACATCCACACAGTGGCACGACTGGGCCACTGCCACAAGGGGCTAGCCCAAATTAGATTAGCTCTAATCATCAATTAGTTAGGTTAAATATTGTTTAGGTAAGTTGCTAACCTATGACTAGTGGCCCCCATGCTGATTAATCTAATTAATTAGAATAGTTTAGGTGCTGCCTATGACATGTGGGCCACACCCTCCCCTTTTAACTAGTCATTTTGACTTGGTCAACTCGAATTATTATTTAATTGCAGGAATTTTCATAAAATGATAAATCTTTGAAAATTAATAGAAAATTAACCGTAACTCGGATCGAAAAACTTTGTACATGAAAGTTGCTCAGAACGACAAGACGAATGCGAACACGCGATCCGTTCGCCCGCCACACGTCCCTAGCATAGCGAACCAGCAAACTTTCCCCTCCGGTTCATCTATGTGACAGACGTCCTTTCCCGGATGTTTTTCCTCCTTCGCCAGTATCGTCTAGCACTGTGTTAGAACACCTCTAGCCCCGCTTATTGTCTTGTTATGCATATGTTTGCGTGTATTTACTTTTTCTTCCCTCTTCTTTCCAGTAGACTCCGAGACGGCCGCCGATGCCGCTATAATCGACAACATCGACGACGACCCTCCTTCTTGTCTGAGCAACTAGGCAAGCCCTCCCTTTGATCATCCCGATATCGCCCATTCTATACTCTCATGCTTGCATTAGATTTTGCTACTGTTATTGTTTGCTCCTATTCTGATGCATAGCCTGCTTTTGTACCTGCTTATTGTTACGTACCTGCTTATACTAAACTGCTTAGTATAGGTTGGCTAGTGATCCATTAGTGACCCCCACTTGTCCTTGTTGCCCCTGCTTCATCATCAACGCCTCGATCGACGTGATCGACGACCAGAGTCCGACACCTCACATCACATCACGCCCCTTTAGTTGCTCGACTCTGCAGAGCTACTATCGAGTGCCGAGGGTGATCCCTCATAACACACTCCTGATGATAATTCTGTAGTGTAGCTATCCGGTCGTGGTCATCGAGGGTGATTTCCTCTTTCACCATTCCCGATACGGCTCTGTCGTTCAACACCTCAAGAGTGAACCTCGAGGGTGGTCCCTCTTACGTTCACCTTGATGATTACATTGAGTGGAATCCAACGGGGCTGATTCCTCGGGTTTTCCCCTTGATGTCTGGACACACGGTTACAATGACTTTACTTGAGACCTTGGTGAAAGTCGGGCGGGCCCGAAGAGCACCCGCAAGATGGTTATGTGGCACGGCCGGGCATTCTAGGCCCTTGTCGTAAGTCCACGAGACGGGGCGACGGGGTCACTTTCGATCGTGAGTCTCTGCTCGTCTCCGCAAGCTAATAATACACTATGGTTTGGGTATTTGTTCTGAGTTGATCTCTGGCCTTTACGCACTAACCACCACGCGAGAATAAATATGGGCCTCGACGTCGTGGTATCAGTTGAAGCTTTGTCAGACGTCCAGTTCAGCATTGTGGCCGGGCCAGATCGTGCCATCCACTTCACGGGTGATGCTGGTATCCCCTTGCGCACAACGATCCGGAGTGCAACGGGCGATGGGCCCAGACCCCGGAGTGCTTAGGATGTAGACCGGCAGGGACCTCTCTGTTGAGCCTAGGTCTGGCTGCGACATGTTGATCTTCCAAGGGAGGGCATTGACCCCAAAAAGGTGTGTCCGGCCAGAGTGATCGAGCGTGTTGGGTAACGTGGTGCACCCCTGCAGGGAAGTTATATATTCAAATACCGTGTCCACGGTAATGGACGTTCAGACTTATATCCTGATCTTATACAACTACAAATGAATACTTGAGATATGTGGCTCCGGGATTGCTTTCTCGCAGGGAGTCGAGGAAGGATCTCTGAGCATTAATGTTACAACATGCTTGTTAATTATAAACTGCTATTCTTTACTCTTCTACATGATGTAAGATGCTCGGAGCTGCGTGAAGATGCTAGTCTTCGATAGGCTAGGCCTTCCCCCTCTATTCTGGCATTCTGCAGTTCAGTCCATAGATACAACCCTTCCATTTGATACCAATGCATACTTAGTATAGATCTGATGCTTGCGAGTACTTTGGATGAGTACTCACGGTTGCTTTGCTACCCCTTTCCCCCCCTTCTTTCTTCTTTCCGGTTGATGCAACCAGATATTGGATCCCTGAAGCCAGATGTCACCGCCGATGGATGCTACTGCGTGAAGACCGTAGACGTCCAGGAGTAGTTAGGAGGTCCCAGGCAGGAGGCCTTGCCTCTTCGATCGTTGTTGCTTTTGTGCTAGCCTTCTTAAGGCATCCTTGTTTAACTTATGTCTGTACTCAGATATTGTTGCTTCCGCTGACTCTTGTGTATCGAGATATGTATTCGAGCCCTCGATGCCCCTGGCTTGTAATATAAAGCTTGTATTATTTTGATTTGTGTCTAGAGTTGTGTTGTGATATCTTCCCGTGAGTCCCTGATCTTGATCGTACACATTTGCGTGTATGATTAGTGTACGATTGAATCGGAGGCGTCACAAGTTGGTATCAGAGCCGACAGCCTGTAGGATCCCCCTTTCCAACTCCTTGGCCGAAGTTGAGTCTAGTCTTCAAAAACGGTTTTACTAACATGGTTGTGTGGCTTACGGGCCCACGTCACCAATTGGGTGCTATTAGGATCTTTTATTCCTCGTCTATACTCTGGGAATCTGATCTCTCTTCTATTCGGGTTAAATGGTTTTGCTAACTCTACTCTAGGTTCTCGTAAATACTTCTCCCGGAGAGCCACTTCATTCCAAATGATGGCCCGCTTCAACATAAGATTTTGAAGATACTCTCCGATGTTTTACCGATTCCCTCGTACACTTTGCGTTGCGATCCCTACCACCGATAAATCCTTATGCGTAACTACCTATGTTGTCGTTCATACCTTCATCCCCAGTTGCTCTTGTTACTACAAGATGTCCTGAAATATTCTTCGATGTTCCGAGAATTCTTTATGCTTACTGCCCTGCAGTTCCTTGCCGCATGAATATCCCTACGGATAATTACTCGCTTTTATCGAGTATCCATTCATCCCCAGTTATTCTTATGCTTCATAAGATACTTTTTAATACAATCCGAGCTTTAGATGACCTCTATCGCCTATTGCTCTAGAAGGTCTTACCTGCCTACACTCTGGTTAATTCCATATGCCTAGCAGTATCCATTGACGTCCTTTGTCATTATCATTTTGAGTCTTTTTATTTGATATGTCTGTGTCGCAATCATCAGTTGATCCTTATAGATTATCTTTCTGGCTCAGACGTCTTCCCGAACACGAGCTGGTTCTCGGCCAATCAGATTTCCATCGATTGTGCCCTAAGTCTATTCAACTTAACCATCCTTGGTCAGAGCGTTTGCTTCTGATCCCTTGATTTTGGAAATCGTAATTCCTTTGCATTTGAACTCTGAATTAGTCAGTTGCTTCTATAATCTGTCCTCCTCACATTCTTTCTTCTTCTGGTTGAGTACCGTTACTCACATCAGATCCCTCGTGGACCACCAGATTCTTTGTTGGGTTCTATCCGATAGTGTCCTTCATATTCAATAACCTTGTGAGCTTTTCCTTGGATACAGAATGCCTTTGGTAAATCCCCTGCTTTTGTCAACCATGCTCCGCCTCCGAGCTTGAGTTATTTATTCCTAAAGTTTGTGGTATGTGTTCCTAAGATGCCCCGATGGCTTGAGCCTACGCCTTCCCTAATCTATGTGAACCCGAAGATTATGCGGGCTATATCTACTGGCGTTTCTTTGGATAAATTTTCAATTCTACAACTTGTCCAAGACGAGAAGTAAATGAAAAGTTGTGCATTAGAGAAGTGGGAGTCGACCTTGAGCCTTGTGTTCATAACCATGGACCCGATGTGGAGCTTAACATGGAAGCTTCTTGTTATAATAATAGCCCCCTTGCGATGAGTTCATATTGTATCTATGCTTGGTCCTTGGCAACCGTGGTTCCGACCATGACTGTTATCCTTTGATTGCATTTCTCAGACGAGTTAAAGTACTTGTCTTCTTCAGATCATTTCAACTGTCAAGCCTCTATTCTGCTCTACCCTCGAGTATTACCCTCTGGTATCTCGAGAATATCGCAGAACTACATAACATCTTATGAGTTCTTCATGAACTTTTAATTCTCGTTGATTCCAAGTTTCTACGGGTTCTGGGTTATTAGACACTCGAGAACGCCGATAACTGATTCGATGTCTACACTTTCCTTTCCATTGTTTTGTTTAAACTTTCTTGTAATGTAACATATATGAGCAGTGATAATTCACTGCTTATGTAAACACCTCGGTGTACAACTCTGTTAGTAAGACCTTGTTACTATTGTTGATGACATCCCGGTAGCCACCGTTGAACGAGAACTTTGCCTATTGGTCCGCCTCGTCTTAACGAGCAGGAAAATGGTTCTCTTCGTCCCTCGCCCTTGGTACGATGTTGTTGCCGACAAAACTGACAGGTTATTGTCAGACATACCTTGCTATCAAGATCGTGCAAGATGACATCACCCTTCCTACTTCTTGATCCACATGGTGGGCCCATAACCCACAGTTCCACAAGATTGAAACCTGACTCTCCTATACATCCACATGGCTTCGTATGTAATTCACGGGCCACCTTCCTTGTGATCCGTTCTGGTATCAGACGCAATACTTATTCCCATTGCTCTGAACCCCTTTCACCCTCTGTTTCAGGTAACGAAAGATTGCCTACCCGCTTAAAGCTTCTTATTGCACCACCTTACCTTGCTCTCGATGACTTCTTGAATTTCAGCTCGAGAGATGCCTCTATGCTATGTTCAGTGAGATAGCCCCAAGGTACCTATCTTGTGTTGAGCCCCGTCCTTCCTGAGTCTTTCCCCTTACTCCATCCCTTAAATCTTGGGACGAGATTTCTTGTAGTGGAGAAGAATTGTGACGCCCGGATAATTAAGCTACAGTAATTCCCTGCTAATGATGCAATGTCATCATGATTACTATTGTTAAGCTCGTATTGGTTCGAATCCGGTCGAAATTCAAACTTAAATTAAAGTAAAAAAATTCAAACATAAAATCTAAAATGTTTAATGTGTGGCAAATAATCTCTGGTTATTTGTCATGTTCGAAACAACCTCTTTTGGATTCCCACAGTGCCCCTGGAATTTTATTCAGTAACCATCAGCTAATTATTTGAGCTTCTCAATTTCAAAAAAATAATTGAACACTCCCAAATGCTTGGAACTTTTTTTTGTACCAACCCAGGTTATTGCCTTGTATTTTTGTGCCAAGTTTTGTATTGAACAAAACTCTTTTAGTGGCTCAAATAAAATGCAAAGTAGTAAAGAAATAAATAAAACAGAAAATCAAAAAGGTAAAAGGCCTATTCTACTGGGCACTATGGCCCGTCTAGCAAAAAGGCCAGCCCAGTCACCTCACCCATCCCCTCCTCACGCTACAGAGGACAGGGGAGGGCGTGGCGGCCATCGGTCGCTGCCAACGGCGCCGTGGCGGCCATCGCCCGACCGACCCCGCTTATAAGCCTCCCCCTTGCCCCGGGCCGAAACCCTAGCACGCCGTCATCCTTCCCCCCTCTCTCCCTAATCGGCCCCCTCCTCTTCCTCTCTAATTCGAGCTCAAAAGCTCCGCGGTGATCGAGCTCTTTGCTGTCGTTACCGCGGCCACCATCGATGCCGTCACTCGGGAGCACGTCTAGAAGGTCCTCCACGGTCGTCTTCGTCCGTTCCGGGTGCCGCTTCAAGCTGGGGCACCGCGTAGCCATCGCCATGGTCGTCTTCCCCGCCTCGGCCGCCACTGCCTCGTCGTCGTCGCCGTCGATCTACACCACCACGACCTCCTTGGCCTCCCCAACCACGCCGTCGCGCTCGCAGTGAGGCCCTCCACTGATTCACCCTTTCCCCCCCTTCGTTTTGAACGCCGTAGGCCGCCATCACCGTCGTTCCCGAACCCCTGCGTACGCGTGCGTGTGTGCGTGTTGCTCCTGCTCCTGCGCTGTTGCTGCCGCTACTATGCGCGCGCCCCCGCGCGTAGCGTCACCACGGCTTGTTGCTGCTCGTCAACCGCAGCGGCTGCTCGCTGCTTCGTTGCTCTGCTTCCTGCTTCTGCCGCTGCGCTGCTTTGGCTGCTGCTCCTCTGCTATTGTTGCCGATGCTTGCTATCGCTGAATGTTGTTGTGCTACAGCTTGCCGCTGCTATTGCCTGCTGCTCCTAGCTACCGCTGCTCCTTGCTGATGCCGCTGCCGCTTCCCACTAGCGCCGTCACTCGCCGCGGCCCGTACTTGCTAGCTGCGGCCCCGGCGCCACGCTTGCCGCATCCTGGCCATGCCACGGCCATAGCCATGTGCATGTGTTTGCTTGTGCGTGATGCACATCCACACAGTGGCACGACTGGGCCACTGCCACAAGGGGCTAGCCCAAATTAGATTAGCTCTAATCATCAATTAGTTAGGTTAAATATTGTTTAGGTAAGTTGCTAACCTATGACTAGTGGCCCCATGCTAATTAATCTAATTAATTAGAATAGTTTAGGTGCTGCCTATGACATGTGGGCAACACCCTCCCCTTTTAACTAGTCATTTTGACTTGGTCAAATCGAATTATTATTTAATTCCAAGAATTTTCATAAAACGATAAATCTTTGAAAATTAATAGAAAATTAACCGTAACTCGGATCGAAAAACTTTGTACATGAAAGTTGCTCAGAACGACGAGACGAATGCGAACACGCGATCCGTTCGCCCGCCACACGTCCCTAGCATAGCGAAGCTGCAAACTTTCCCCTCCGGTTCATCTATGTGACAGACGTCCGGAACCAGGAAAACTTTCCCGGATGTTTTTCCTCCTTCGCCAGTATCGCCAAGCACTGTGTTAGAACACCTCTAGCCCCGCTTATTGTCTTGTTATGCATATGTTTGCGTGGATTTACTTTTTCTTCCCTCTCTTCTCTCTGGTAGACTCCGAGACGGCTGTCGATGCTGCTATAATCGACAACGTCGACGACGACCCTCCTTCTTGTCTGAGCAACCAGGCAAGCCCCCCCTTTGATCATCCCGATATCGCCCATTCTATACTCTCATGCTTGCATTAGATTTTGCTACTGTTATTGTTTGCTCCTATTCTGATGCATAGCCTGCTTTTGTACCTGCTTATTGTTACCTACCTGCTTATACTAAACTGCTTAGTATAGGTTGGCTAGTGATCCATCAGTGACCCCCACTTGTCCTTGTTGCCCCTGGTTCATCATCAACGCCTCGATCGACGGATCGACGACCAGAGCCCGACACCTCACATCACATCACGCCCCTTTAGTTGCTCGACTCTGCAAAGCTACTATCGAGTGCCGAGATTGATCCCTCATAACGCACTCCTGATGATAATTCTGTAGTGTAGCTATCCGGTCGTGGTCATCGAGGGTGATTTCCTCTTTCACCATTCCCGATACGGCTCTGTCGTTCAACACCTCAAGAGTGAACCTCGAGGGTGGTCCCTCTTACGTTCACCTTGATGATTACATTGAGTGGAATCCACCGGGGGTGATTCCTCGGGTTTTCCCCTTGATGTCTGGACACACGGTTACAATGACTTTACTTGAGACCTTGGTGAAAGTCGGGCGGGCCCGGAGAGCACCCGCAAGATGGTTACGTGGCACGGCCGCGCATTCTAGGCACTTGTCGTAAGTCCACGAGATGGGGCGACGGGGTCACTTTCGATCGTGAGTCTCTGCTCGTCTCCGCAAGCTAATAATACACTATGGTTTGGGTATTTGTTCTGAGTTGGCCTCTGGCCTTTATGCACTAACCACCACGCGAGAATAGATATGGGCCTCGACGTCGTGGTATCAGTCGAAGCTTTGTCAGACGTCTAGTTCAGCATTGTGGCCGGGCCGGATAGTGCCATCCACTTCACGGGTGATGCTGGTATGCCCTTGCGCACAACGATCCGGAGTGCAACGGGCGATGGGCCCAGACCCCGGAGTGCTTAGGATGTAGACCGGCGGGGACCTCTCTGCTGAGCCTAGGTCGGGCTGCGACGTGTTGATCTTTCAAGGGCGGGCATTGACCACAGAAAGGTGTGTCCGGCCAGAGTGATCGAGCGTGTTGGGTAACGTGGTGCACCCCTGCAGGGAAGTTATATATTCGAATACCGTGTCCACGGTAATGGACGTTCAGACTTATATCCTGATCTTATACAACTACAAATGAATACTTGAGATATGTGGCTCCGGGATTGCTTTCTCGCAGGGAGTCGAGGAAGGATCTCTGAGCATTAATGTTACAACATGCTTGTTAGTTATAAACTGCTATTCTTTACTCTGCTACATGCTGTAAGATGCTCGGAGCTGCGTGAAGATGCTAGTCTTCGATAGGCTAGGCCTTCCCCCTCTATTCTGGCATTCTGCAGTTCAGTCCATAGATACAACCCTTCCATTTGATACCAATGCATACTTAGTATAGATCTGATGCTTGCGAGTACTTTGGATGAGTACTCACGGTTGCTTTGCTACCCCTTTTCCCCCTTCTTTCTTCTTTCCGGTTGATGCAACCAGATGTTGGATCCCTGAAGCCAGATGTCACCGCCGATGGATGCTACTGCGTGAAGACCGTCGACGTCCAGGAGTAGTTAGGAGGTCCCAGGCAGGAGGCCTCGCCTCTTCGATCGTTGTTGCTTTTGTGCTAGCCTTCTTAAGGCATCCTTGTTTAACTTATGTCTGTACTCAGATATTGTTGCTTCCGCTGACTCTTGTGTATCGAGATATGTATTTCAGCCCTCGATGCCCCTGGCTTGTAATATAAAGCTTGTATTATTTTGATTTGTGTCTAGAGTTGTGTTGTGATATCTTCCCGTGAGTCCCTGATCTTGATCGTACACATTTGCGTGTATGATTAGTGTACGATTGAATCGGGGGCATCATAACTAAGTTAGTCTAATAGCAGATGACATGTGGACCACTGTTAGTTTTTTTTAAAAAAAAGCTAATTAAAAAAAAGTGCAAGTCAATGACACATGGGACCACCTGCACTGTTCATCTATTGACTAGTCAATTTTTTACTGGGTCAACTCTGCTCACTGACCCCACTTGTCATGCACTCTGGCCGGCACTGCCCTAGGTGGCAAAATGATTTACTGTTATTTTCGAATTAAATAAATTCCAGCCAATTTGAAAAGTTAATAAACTTTGATAAATCATAGAAAATAATCGGTAACTCGGATGGAAAAGTTTTTACATGAAAGTTGCTCAGAACAACGAGACGAATCCAAACACGCAATCCGTTCGTCCCCCACACGTCCCTAGAATAGCGAACGTTGAATTTTCCCCCTCTGGTTCATCTGTCTGACAAACGTCCGGAACCGGAAAAGCTTTTCCAGATGTTATCCCCCTTTATCAGTATCGTGTAGCACTGCGTTAGAACACCTCTAGCCCCGCTTATAATCATGTTATGCATATGTTTGCGTGTATTTACTGCTTCTTCCCCCTCTTCTCTCCGGTAGACCTCGAGACCGCTGCTGATGCCATCATGATCGACTACGTCAACAACGACCCTCCTTTTCGCCTGAGCAACCAGGCAAGCCCCCCCCCCTTTGATCATCCCGATATCACCCATTCTATACTCTCATGCTTGCATTAGATTTTGCTACTGTTATTGTTTGCTCCTATTCTGATGCATAGCCTGCTTTTGTACCTGCTATTGTTACCTACCTGCTTATACTAAACTGCTTAGTATAGGTTGGATAGTGATCCATCAGTGACCCCCACTTGTCCTTGTTACCCCTGCTTCATCATTGATGCCTCGATCGACGTGATCGACGACCAGAGCCCGACACCTCACATCACATCACGCCCCTTTAGTTGCTCGACTCTGCAGAGCTATTATCGAGTGCCGAGGGTGATCCCTCATAACGCACTCCTGATGATAATTCTGTAGTGTAGCTATTCGGTCGTGGTCATTGAGGGTGATTTCCTCTTTCACAATTACCGATACGGCTCTATCGTTCAACACCTCAAGTGTGAACCTCGAGGGTGGTCCCTCTTACGTTCACCTTGATGATTACATTGAGTGGAATCCATCGGGGGTGATTCCTCAGGTTTTTCCCTTGATGTCTGGACACACAGTTACCTTGACTTTTACTTGAGACCTTGGTGAAAGTCGGGCGGGCCCGGAGAGCACCCGCAAGATAATGACGTGGCACGGTCGGGCATTCTAGGCCCTTGCCGTAAGTCCACGAGATGGGGCGACGGGGTCACTTTCGATCGTGAGTCTCTGCTCGTCTCTGCAAGCTAATAATACACTATGGTTTGGGTATTTGTTCTGAGTTGGCCTCTGGCCTTTACGCACTAACCACCACGCGAGAATAGATATGGGCCTTGACGTCGCAGTATTAGCCGAAGCTTTGTCAGATGTCCACTTCAGCAGTGCGGCACGGTCGGATCATGCTGGCCATCCGAGGCGATGCTGGTATCCACCCTGCTCGCAACGACCCGGAGTGCTGCGGGCAATGGGCCCAAGACCCCGGAGTGCTTAGGATGTAGACCGGCGGGGACCTCTCTGCTGAGCCTAGGTAGGGCTCCGACGTGTTGATCTTCCGAGGGCGGGCATTGACCCCAGAAAGGTGTGTCCGGCCAGAGTGATCGAGCGTGTTGGGTAACGTGGTGCACCCCTGCAGGGAAGATATATATTCGAATACCGTGTCCACGGTAATGGACGTTCAGACTTATATCCTGATCTTATATAACTAGAAATGGATACTTCAATATGTGGCTCCGGGATTGCTTTCTCGTAGGGAGTCGAGGAAGGATCTTTGGGCATTAATGTTACAACATGCTTGTTAAATATAAACTGCTATTCTTTACTCTTCTACATGCTGCAAGATGCTCGGAGCTGCGTGAAGATGCTAGTCTTTGATAGGCTAGGCTTCCCCCTTCTATTGTGGCATTCTGCAGTCCAGTCCACAGATACAACCCTTCCATTTGATACCAATGCATACTTAGTATAGATCTGATGCTTGCGAGTACTTTAGATGAGTACTCACGGTTGCTTTGCTACCCCTTTTCCCCCTTCTTTCTTCTTTCCGGTTGACGCAACCAGATGGTGGATCCCTGGAGCCAGATGCCACCGCCGATGGATGCTACTACATGGAGATCGCCGATGACCAGGAGTAGTTAGGAGGTCCCAGGCAGGAGGCCTTGCCTCTTCGATCGTGTTGCTTTTGTGCTAGCCTTCTTAAGACATCCTTGTTTAACTTATGTCTATACTCAGATATTGTTGCTTCCGCTGACTCTTGTGTTTCGAGCTATGTATTCGAGCCCTCGAGGCCCCTGGCTTGTAATATAAAGCTTGTATTATTTTGACTGTGTCTAGAGTTGTGTTGTGATATCTTCCCGTGAGTCCCTGATCTTGATCGTACACATTTGCGTGTATGATTAGTGTACGATTGAATCGGGGGCGTCACAAGTTGGTATTAGAGCCGACTGCCTGTAGGATCCCCCTTTCCAACTCCTTGGCCGAAGTTGAGTCTAGTCTTTGAAAATTTGTTTTACTAACATGGCTGTGTGGCTTATGGCCCCACGTCACCATTGGGTGGTATTAGGATCTTTTACTCCTCGTCTATACTCTGGGACTCTGATCTCTCTTCTATTCGGGTTAAATTATTTTGCTAACTCTAAACCTAGGTTCTCGTAAACACTTTCTCCCGGAGAGCCCCTCACTCCAGATGATTGCTTGGTGCACCAAAAGATCCTGAAGATACTCTCCGATGTTTTATCGAGTCCCTCGTACCCTTCACCGTTGCGATCCGTAACACCGATAAATCCTTATGCATAACTACCTACGTTGTCGTTCATACCTTCATCCCCAGTTGCTCTTGTTATTGCAAGATGTCCTGAAATACTCTTCGATGTTCCGAGGATCCTTTATGCTTACTGCCTGCAGTCCTTGCCGCATGAATACCCCTTCGGATAATTACTCGCTCTTATCGAGTATCCATTCACCCCAGTTATTCTTATGCTTCATAAGATACTTGGTAATACAATCCGAGCTTTCGATGACCTCTGTCGCCTATTGCTCTAGAAAGTCTTACCTGCCTACACTCTGGTTAATTCCATATGCCTAGCAGTATCCATTGACGTCCTTTGTCATTATCATCTTGAGTCTTTCGATTTGATATGTCTGTGTCGCAATCATCAGTTGATCCTTATAGATTATCTTTTCGGTTCAGACGTCTTCCCGAACATGAGCTGGTTCTCGGCCAATCTGATTGCCATTGATTGTGCCCTAAGTCTATTCAACTTAACCATCCTTGGTCAGAGCGTTTGCTTCTGATCCCTTGATTTTGGAAATCGTAATTCCTTTGCATTTCAACTCTGAATTAGTCAGTTGCTTCTATAATCTGATATCCTTGCATTCTTTCTACTTCTGGTTGAGTACTGATGCTCACATCAGATCCCTTGTGAACCACTAGATCCTTTGTGGGGTTCTATCCGACAACGTCCTTCAAATTCAATCACCTTGTGAGCCTTTCCTCGGATACATAATGCCTTTGGTAAATTGTATCCTTTGCTTCCTCAACCATGCTCTACTTTCGAGCTTGAGTTACTTATTCCTAAAGTTGTGGTATATGTTCCTAAGATGTCCCTATGGGTTGAACCTACACCTTCCCTAATTTGTGTGAACCCGAAGATTATGTGAGTTATATCTACTGGCATTTCTTCGGATAAAATTTTCAATTCTACAACTTCGTCGAAACGAGAAGTAAATGGAAAGTTGTGCATTAGAGAAGTGGGAGTCGACCTTGAACCTTTGAGTTCATGCCCATGGACCCAATGTGGAACTTATCATGGAAGCTTCTTGTTATAATGATAATCCCCTTGGTATAGATTCATCTTGTATTTTATTTTGGTCCTTGGCAACCGTTATCCTTTGATTGCATTTCTCGGACGAGTTGATGTACTTGTCCTCTACAGATCTTTTCACGTGTCCAACCTCTATCTTGTTCTACCTTTGAGTATTACCCTCTGGTATCTCGAGAATATCACGGAACTACATAACTTCTCACGAGTTCTTCACCAACTGTTATTTCTCGCTGACTCAACTTTTCCATGGGTTCTGAGTTGTTAGACACTCGAGAACACCGGTAACTGATTCGAGTCCACACTTTTCCCTTCCATTGTTTTGTTTAATCTTTCTTGTAACCTATCTTATCTGAGCAGTGATAATTCCCTGCTTATGTAAACACCTCGGTATACAAGCTCTGCCATTAAGACCTTGTTTCTAGTGTTGATGACATTCCGGTAGCCACCGATGGACGGGAACTTTGCCTATTGGTCCGCCTCGTCTTAACGAGCAGGAAAATGGTTCTCTTCGTCCCTCGCCCTTGGTACCAATGTTGTTGCCGACATAACTGACAGGTTGTTTTCAGACATGCCTTGCTATCAAGATCGTGCAAGATGACATCACCCTTCCTACTTTTTGATCCACATGGTGGGCCCATAACCCACAGTTCCACAGGATCGAAACCTGACTCTCCTGTACAACCTTGGTTCTGAAATCTTCTTTGCACTTGGCTCGTATGTAATTCACGAGCTAACTCCCTCTTCATGTTTCACTCTAGTATCAGAGGCAACATTATTCTCTATTGCTCTGAACCCCTTCAACACCTGTTTTATGCATCAGCTAGATGCCTACCTGGTTGAAACTTGTTGAACCTTCTTATAGTACTCTCGATACGTTTCTTGGTGCTTCTAAAATCTTCTTCCTTGAGATAACTCCGGATGCTGATCCTTTCAGACGTCCGTCCTTATAGCTTCCCCCTTATTTCACACCTTAAATCTCGGGACGAGATTTCTTGTAGTGGAGGAGAATTGTGACGCCCGGATAATTAAGGTACACAATTCTCTATTAATGAGGCCACGTCACCACTGTTACTGTCGCTAATCTCATTTAGATTCAAAACGGTTCAAATTCAAATTTAAAACAAAGTTAAAAAATAGAAGTTTTCAAATGACCAAACTAAATAGTACAAGTTGTGGCAAATAATTTATAAGTATTATTGGTAAAGAAACCACATTTTTATAAAAGGTTTTAATGCACTAAAATAATTAAAATAGCAGCTAAAGTAATTATTTAAATGCCTTTTAAGTATTGAAAATGTGTGAAATATTTTATTAATGCACTAAGCTTTTTTATGGCAGTAGCATATCTAGTAGCTCTAATTTAGGTGCTATTCTTACCTTTTTATAAAACTAAAATAATGTGAAACTTAAATGGAAATCAAATAAACAGAAACTATAAAAAAGGGTAGAAGAAAAGGAGAAAACAAAAGGCCTCACCCCTCACCCTGGGCCACTTGGCCACCAGACCCACCAGGTCGGCCTAGCAGCCGGCCCATCTCCCCCCGCAACAGGTCCTCCCTTCTCTTGTTCCTCGGTCTCAGACCGCTACAGAGAGCGCTCCTGCACGTGGTCGGCACCGCACCACCTCGTCGACGACGAGGGGTTGGATAAGAGCGCCCCTCCCCGAACCCTAGCTACCCACTCGCTCCACTCCTCTCTGTCCCTCCGCCTCGCCCCTCGCCAGATCCCCTTTCCTCTAGCCCTCTCCCTCTCGGTCCCGAGCCACCCGAGCACTATCACCGCCGTGCCATCGTCGTTCTCCTGCTCCGGCTTCTTCCCGGGCCACGAGAGGTTGGCCGGGGGCCTCGCCGCGCCCCGTAGTCACCGTCCACACCACCAGAGCAGGCTTCGGAGTTCCCTGCCGCTGGATCGGGCATCGCCCGCACCGGCAACCACGTCGACCAATGCCACCGCCTCGCTGCGTCCAACTACTCCGGCATCTCCTCGACCTCTCCTGAGCTCCCCATCGGCCGCCGCTGTGAGCTCTCCCTCGATTCGCCTGTTTCCTCCTTCGGTTCGTCGCCTAGATCGCCGTAACCATCGTAGCCGAGCTCACCGTCGTTGCTTCCCCTCGGCATCGCATCCATAGCCGGCCAGGCTCGTCCACGAGCACGGCCTCGTGCTCCTAGCCTCCCCGGCGCCTGCCAGCTGCGCTGCATCGCACGTCCGCAGCCCTGCGCCTGCAACCGTCCGCGTCGGCTCACGCTCCACGTCCGCGAGCACACGCCCTGCTCCCCATCCCTGCTCGCCCGCGAGAACGCCCTTCCGGACCCTGGCCGACCACTGCGACCCCACTGCCGCCCAGCCGCGTGACGACCACGACCCACTCCGTTCGCGGGCGCGCGCCTGGCCGCGCCCGACCGCGTCGGCTGCTACCCTCGCCGCGCCTTGCCCAAGGTTGTCAGAATCGCGATTTTGAATCAGATCGGAGGTCCGATGGTAGGATCGCAAATCGTAGAATCTTCACTATCAGGATCGTAGAAACGTAGATTCTATGAACTAAAATCGTAGAATCATAGGGGTTAGTTTGGATCGTAAAGTCGTAGAATCGTATAATAGAATCGCAATTCTGACAACCTTGGCCTTGCCTCCACCCCACCCGTGCTCCCCTGCTGCTGCTTGCTTCCACGGCGCTGCTGCTGCATCTACTACTGCCGCCGCTAACTGTACTCTGTATTGCTAGCTACGGAAGATGCTACTAGCTAGCTTTTCTCTTTTTACAATGACTAACCCTCTATACAGCCCGTAAATATCGTCTAAACGGTTATTAACATTAGTAAAACTAATATGAGTAGAAAGTATACATGACAAACTTCATTTTATTCCATTGGAACAAATCCATTTGATGCTTGAATTAAATCATATGAAAATCACAAATTGCTATCTTCTGTTAAGAGAGAACATAATTAACCTCGTAGCATACTGTGTTGCGTGATGTGTGTGGTGTGTGTGTGGCCGGTTTTGCCATGGCCGTGTGTGGCCGGCCCTTGTTAGATTATTAGGATTAAAATTAGTACTAAGTTAGTCTAATAGCAGATGACATGTGGACCACTGTTAGTTTTTTTAAAAAAAGCTAATTAAAAAAAGTGCAAGTCAATGACACATGGGACCACTTGCACTGTTCATCTATTGACTAGTCAATTTTTGACTGGGTCAACTCTGCTCACTGACCCCACTTGTCATGCACTCTGGCCGGCACTGCCCTAGGTGGCAAAATGATTTACTATTATTCTCGAATTAAATAAATTCCAGCAAATTTGAAAAATTAATAAACTTTGATAAATCATAGAAAATAATCCGTAACTTGGATGAAAAAGTTTTCTACATGAAAGTTGCTCAGAACACCAAGATGAATCCAGACACGCGATCTGTTTGTCGGCCACACGTCCCTAGCATAGCGAATGTTGAATTTTTCCCCTCCGATTCATCTGTCTGACAAACGTCCGGAACCGGAAAAACTTTTCGAGATGTTATCCCCCTTTATCGGTATCGTGTAGCACTGCGTTAGAACACCTCTAGCCCCGCTTATAATCATGTTATGCATATGTTTGCGTGTATTTACTGCTTCTTCCCCCTCTTCTCTCTAGGAGACCCCGAGACTACTGCTGATGCCACCATGATCGACTACGTCAACAACGACCCTCCTTCTCTTCTGAGCAACCAGGCAAGCCCCCCCTTTGATCATCCCGATATCGCCCATTCTATACTCTCATGCTTGCATTAGATTTTGCTACTGTTATTGTTTGCTCCTATTCTGATGAATAGCCTGCTTTTGTACCTGCTATTGTTACCTACCTGCTTATACTAAACTGCTTAGTATATGTTGGATAGTGATCCATCAGTGACCCCCACTTGTCCTTGTTGCCCCTGCTTCATCATCGACGCCTCGATCGACGTGATCGACGACCAGAGCCCGACACCTCACATCACATCACGCCCCTTTAGTTGCTCGACTCTGCAGAGCTATTATCGAGTGTCGAGGGTGATCCCTCATAACACACTCCTGATGATAATTCTGTAGTGTAGCTATTCGGTCGTGGTCATCGAGGGTGATTTCCTCTTTCACCATTACCGATACGGCTCTGTCGTTCAACACCTCAAGTGTGAACCTCGAGGGTGGTCCCTCTTACGTTCACCTTGATGATTACATTGAGTGAAATCCATCGGGGGTGATTCCTCAGGTTTTTCCCTTGATATCTGGACACACAGTTACGTTGACTTTTACTTGAGACCTTGGTGAAAGTTGGGCGGGCCTGGAGAGCACCCGCAAGATAATGACGTGGCACGGCCGGGCATTCTAGGCCCTTGTCGTAAGTCCACGAGACAGGGCGACGGGGTCACTTTCGATCGTGAGTCTCTTCTCGTCTCCACAAGCTAATAATACACTATGGTTTGGGTATTTGTTTTGAGTTGGCCTCTGGCCTTTACGCACTAACCACCACGCGAGAATAGATATGGGCCTCGACGTCGCAGTATCAGCCGAAGCTTTGTCAGACGTCCAGTTCAACAGTGCGGCACGGTGGGATCGTGCTGGCCATCCGAGGCGGTGCTGGTATCCACCCTGCTCGCAACGACCCGGAGTGCTGCGGGCGATGGGCCCAAGACCCCGGAGTGCTTAGGATGTAGACCGGCGGGGACCTCTCTGCTGAGCCTAGGTAGGGCTGCGACGTGTTGATCTTCCGAGGGCGGGCATTGACCCCAGAAAGGTGTGTCCGGCCAGAGTGATCGAGCGTGTTGGGTAACGTGGTGCACCCCTGCAGGGAAGATATATATTCGAATACCGTGTCCACGGTAATGGACGTTCAGACTTATATCTTGATCTTAGATAACTAGAAATGGATACTTGAATATGTGGCTCCGGGATTGCTTCCTCGTAGGGAGTCGAGGAAGGATCTTTGGGCATTAATGTTACAACATGCTTGTTAAATATAAACTGCTATTCTTTACTCTTCTACATGCTGCAAGATGCTCGGAGCTGCGAGAAGATGCTAGTCTTTGATAGGCTAGGCTTCCCCCTTCTATTGTGGTATTCTGCAGTTCAGTCCACAAATACAACCCTTCCATTTGATACCAATGCATACTTAGTATAGATCTGATGCTTGCGAGTACTTTGGATGAGTACTCAAGGTTGCTTTGCTACCCCTTTAACCCTTCTTTCTTCTTTCCAGTTGATGCAACCAGATGGTAGATCGCTGGAGCCAGATACCACCGCCGATGGATGCTACTACATGGAGACCGCCGATGACCAGGAGTAGTTAGGAGGTCCCTGGCAGGAGGCCTTGCCTCTTCGATCGTGTTGCTTTTGTGCTAGCCTTCTTAAGGCATCCTTGTTTAACTTATGTCTGTACTCTGATATTGTTGCTTTCGCTGACTCTTGTGTTTCGAGCTATGTATTCGAGCCCTCGAGGCCCCTGGCTTGTAATATAAAGCTTGTATTATTTTGATTGTGTCTAGAGTTGTGTTGTGATATCTTCCCGTGATTCCCTGATCATGATCGTACACATTTGCGTGTATGATTAGTGTACGATTGAATCGGGGGCGTCACACCTAGTACAAATAATTTTACACTAGAGTTGAACTAGCTCTATAACCTAGTACAAATCATTTTACACTATAGCTGAACTAGCTTTATAACCTAGTACAAATAATTTAATATTAGAATTGAACTAGCTCTATTACCTAGTACAAATAATTTTACACGAGAGTTGAACTAGCTCTATAACCTAGTACAAATATTTTTACACTAGAAATGAACTAGCCCTATTATCTTGTACAAATAATTTTACACTAGAACTGAACTAGCTCTATAACCTAGTACAAATCCTTTTAGACTAGAGTTGAACTAGCTCTATGACCTAGTACACACAATTTTAGACAAGAGTTGAACTAGCTCTATAACCTAGTACAAATAATTTTACGCTAGAGTTGAATTAGCTCTATAACATACACTAGAGTTGAACTTGCTCTATAACCTAGTACAAATAATTTCACACTAGTGTTGAACTAGCTCTATAACCTAAGACAAATATTTTTACACTAGAGTTGAACTTGCTCTATAACCTAGTACAAATAATTTTACACTAAAATTGTACTAGCTCTATAACCTAGTACAAATCATTTTACACTATAGCTGAACTAACTCTATAACCTAGTACAAATAATTTTACACTAAAATTGTACTAGCTCTACAACCCAGTACAAATCATTTTACACTAGAGTTGAACTAGCTCTATAACCTAGCACAAATCATTTTACACTAGAGTTGAACTAGCTCTATAACCTAATACAAATAATTTTCCACTAGAAATGAACTAGCTCTATAAACTAGTACAAATAATTTTACATTAGATTTGAACTAGCTCTATAACCTAGTACAAATACTTTTACACTAGAGTTGAACTAGCTCTATTTCCTAGTACCAATAATTTTATACTTGAAATGAACTAGCTCTATTACCTGGTACACATAATTTTACACTACCGTTGAACTAGGGCTATAACCTAGTACACATCATTTTCCACTATAGTTGAACTAGCTCTATTATCTAGTACAAATAATTTTACACTAGAATTGAACTAGCTCTATAACCTAGTACAAATCATTTTACGCTAGAGTTGAACTAGCTCTATGACCTAGTAAACACAATTTTAGACTAGAGTTGAACTAGCTCCATAACCTAGTACAAATAATTTTAAACTAGAGTTGAACTATCTCTAAAACCTAGTACAAATAATTTTACACTATAGTTGAACTAGCTCTATAACCTAGTACAAATAATTTTCCACTAGAGTTGAACTAGCTCTGTAACCTAGTACAAATCATTTTACACTATAGTTGAACTAGCTCTATAACCTAGTACAAATAATTTTACACTAGAATTGAACTAGCTTTATAACCTACTACAAATAATTTTACACTAGAGTTGAACTAGCTCTATAAGCTAGTACAAATAATTTTACACTAGCAATGAACTAGCTCTATAACCTAGTACACATACTTTTACACTAGCTTTGTACTAGGGCTATAACCTAGTACAAATCATTTTACACTAGAGTTGAACTAGCTCCATGACCTAGTACACAATTTTAGACTATAGTTGAACTAGCTCTATAAGATAGTACAAATAATTTTGAACTAGAGTAGAACTAGCTCTATAACCTAGTATAAATAATTTTACACTATAGTTGGAATAGCTCTATAACCTAGTAGAAATCATTTTACACTAGAGTTGAACTGGCTCTATAACCTAGTACAAATAATTTTACACTAGAGTTGAACTAGCTCTATAACCTAGTACAAATAATTTTACACTTGAAATGAACTAGCTCTTTAACCTAGTACACATAATTTTACACTACCATTGTACTCAGGCTATAACCGAGTACAAATCATTTTACACTATAGTTGAACTAGCTCTATAACCTACTACAAATAATTTTACACTAGAATTGAACTAGCTCTATAACCTAGGGCAAATCATTTTACAGTAGAGTAGAACTAGCTCTATAAACTATTACAAATAATTTTAGACTAGAGTTGAACTTGCTCTATAACCTAGTACAAACAGTTTTTCACTAGAGTTGAACTAGCTCTATAACCTAGTAAAAATAATTTTACACTACAAATGAATTAGCTCTATAACCTAGTACACATAATTTTACACTATCATTGTACTAGGGCTATAACCTAGTACAAATCATTTTACATTAGAATTGAACTAGCTCTATGACCTAGTACACACAATTTTGGACTAGAGTTGAACTAGCTCGATAACATAGTACAAATCATTTTACACTAGAGTTGAACTAGATCTATGACCTAGTAGACACAATTTTAGACTAGAGTTGAATTAGCTCTATAACCTAGTACAAATAATTTTAAACTAGAGTTGAACTATCTCTATAACCTAGTAGAAATATTTTTACACTAGAGTTAAACTAGCTCTATGACCTAGTACAAATAATTTCACACTAGAGTTGAACTAGCTCTATAACCTAGTTCAAATCATTTTACACTATAGTTGAACTAGCTCTATAACCTAGTACAAATAATTTTACACTAGAACTGAACTAGCTTTATAAACTAGTACAAATAATTTTACACTAGAGTTGAACTAGCTCTATAAGCTAGTACAAATAATTTTACACTAGGAATGAACTAGCTCTATAACCTAGTACACATGCTTTTACACTAGCACTGTACTAGGGCTATAACCTAGTACAAATCATTTTACACTAGAGTTGAACTAGCTCTATAAGCCGGTACAAATAATTTTACACGAAAATCGTACTAGCTCTATAACGTAGTACACATAATTTTCCACTGGAGTTGAACTAGCTCTATAACCTAGTACAAATAATTTTACACTAGCATTGAACTAGGTCTATAACCTAGTACAAATCATTTTCCACTATAGTTGAACTAGCTCTATTATCTAGTAAAAATAATTTTACACTAGAATTGAACTAGCTCTATAACCTAGTACAAATCATTTTACACTAGAGTTGAACTAGGTCTATGACCTAGTACACACAATTTTAGACTAGAGTTAAACTACCTCTATAACCTAGTACAAATAATTTTAAACTACAGTGGAACTAGGTCTATAACCTAGTACAAATAATTTTACACTAGAGTTGAACTAGTTCTATAGCCTAGTACAAATAATTTTACACTAGAGTTGAACTAGCTCTATAACCTAATAAAAATAATTTTACACTAGAAATGAACTAGGTCTATAAACTAGGACAAATAATTTACATTGGAATTGAACTAGCTCTACAACCTATTACAAATACTTTTACACTAGAGTTTAACTAGCTCTATTTCCTAGTACAAATAATTTTACACTTGAATGAACTAGCTCCATAACCTGGTACACATAATTTTACACTAGCGTTGAGCTAGGGCTATAACCTAGTGCAAATCATTTTCCACTATAGTTGAACTAGCTTTATTATCTAGTACAAATAATTTTACACTAGAACTGAACTAGCTTTATAACCTAGTACAAATCATTTTACACTAGAGTTGAACTAGCTCTATGACCTAGTACAAATAATTTTAAACTAGAGTTGAAGTATCTCTAGAACCTAGTACAAATAATTTTACACTAGAGTTGAACTAGCTCTATAAAATAGTACAAATAATTTTACACTAGAGTTGAACTAGCTCTATAACCTAGTACAAATCATTTTACACTATAGTTGAACTAGCTCTATAACCTAGTACAAATAATTTTACACTAGAATTGAACTAGCTTTATAAACTAGTACAAATAATTTTACACTAGAGTTGAACTAGCTCTATAAGCTAGTACAAATAATTTTACACTAGGATTGAACTAGCTCTATAACCTAGTACACATGCTTT
>NC_041389.1:429674294-429685942 GCF_002162155.2 Triticum dicoccoides
ACTAGGGCTATAACCTAGTACAAATAATTTTAAACTAGAGTTGAACTAGCTCTATAACCTAGTACAGATAATTTTAAACTAGAGTTGAAGTATCTCTATAACCTAGTACAAATAATTTTACGCTAGAGTTGAACTATCTCTATAACATAGTACGAATAATTTTACACTAGAGTTGAACTAGCTCTATAACCTAGTACAAATCATTTTACACTATAGTTGAACTAGCTCTATAACCTAATACAAATAATTTTACACTAGAATTGAACTAGCTTTATAAACTAGTACAAATAATTTTACACTAGAGTTGAACTAGCTCTATAAGCTAGTACAAATAATTTTACACTAGGATTGAACTAGCTCTATAACCTAGTACACATGCTTTTACACTAGCATTGTACTAGGGCTATAACCTAGTACAAATCATTTTACACTAGAGTTGAACTAGCTTTATAACCTAGTACAGATAATTTTAAACTAGAGTTGAAGTATCTCTATAACCTAGTAAAAATAATTTTACACTAGAAATGAACTAGCTCTATAAACTAGGACAAATAATTTACATTGGAATTGAACTAGCTCTACAACCAATTACAAATACTTTTACACTAGAGTTTAACTAGCTCTATTTCCTAGTACAAATAATTTTACACTTGAATGAACTAGCTCCATAACCTGGTACACATAATTTTACACTAGCGTTGAACTAGGGCTATAACCTAGTACAAATCATTTTCCACTATAGTTGAACTAGCTCTATTATCTAGTACAAATAATTTTACACTAGAACTGAACTAGCTTTATAACCTAGTACAAATCATTTTACACTAGAGTTGAACTAGCTCTATGACCTAGTACAAATAATTTTAAACTAGAGTTGAAGTATCTCTATAACCTAGTACCAATAATTTTACATTAGAGTTGAACTAGCTCTATAAAATAGTACAAATAATTTTACACTAGAGTTGAACTAGCTCTATAACTTAGTACAAATCATTTTACACTATAGTTGAACTAGCTCTATAACCTAGTACAAATAATTTTACACTAGAATTGAACTAGCTTTATAAACTAGTACAAATAATTTTACACTAGAGTTGAACTAGCTCTATAAGCTAGTACAAATAATTTTACACTAGGATTGAACTAGCTCTATAACCTAGTACACATGCTTTTACACTAGCATTGTACTAGGGCTATAACCTAGTACAAATAATTTTAGACTAGAGTTGAACTAGCTCTATAACCTAGTACAGATAATTTTAAACTAGAGCTGAAGTATCTCTATAACCTAGTACAAATAATTTTACACTAGAGTTGAACTATCTCTATAACATAGTACGAATAATTTTACACTAGAGTTGAACTAGCTCTATAACATAGTACAAATCATTTTACACTATAGTTAAACTAGCTCTATAACCTAGTACAAATAATTTTACACTAGAATTGAACTAGCTTTATAAACTAGTACAAATAATTTTACACTAGAGTTGAACTAGCTCTATAAGCTAGTACAAATAATTTTACACTAGGATTGAACTAGCTCTATAACCTAGTACACATGCTTTTACACTAGCATTGTACTAGGGCTATAACCTAGTACAAATCATTTTACACTAGAGTTGAACTAGCTCTTTAAGCTGGTACAAATAATTTTACACGAAAATCGTACTAGCTCTATAACGTAGTACAAATAATTTTACACTAGCATTAAACTAGGTCTATAACCTAGTACAAATCATTTTCCACTATAGTTGAACTAGCTCTATTATCTAGTACAAATAATTTTATACTAGAATTGAACTAGCTCTATAACCTAGTACAAATCATTTTACACTAGAGTTGAACTAGCTCTATGACCTAGTACACACAATTTTAGACTAGAGTTAAACTACCTCTATAACCTAGTACAAATAATTTTAAACTAGAGTTGAACTAGGTCTATAACCTAGTACAAATAATTTTACACTAGAGTTGAACTAGCTCTATAGCCTAGTACAAATAATTTTACACTAGAGTTGAACTAGCTCTATAAGCTAGTACAAATAATTTTACACTAGGAATGACCTAGCTCTATAACCTAGTACACATGCTTTTACACTAGCACTGTACTAGGGCTATAACCTAGTACAAATCATTTTACACTAGAGTTGAACTAGCTCTATAAGCTGGTACAAATAATTTTACACGAAAATCATACTAGCTCTATAACGTAGTACACATAATTTTACACTAGAGTTGAACTAGCTCTATAACCTAGTACAAATAATTTTACACTAGCATTGAACTAGGTCTATAACCTAGTATAAATCATTTTCCACTATAGTTGAACTAGCTCTATTATCTAGTAAAAATAATTTTACACTAGAATTGAACTAGCTCTATAACCTAGTACAAATCATTTTACACTAGAGTTGAACTAGGTCTATGACCTAGTACACACAATTTTAGACTAGAGTTAAACTACCTCTATAACCTAGTACAAATAATTTTAAACTAGAGTTGAACTAGGTATATAACCTAGTACAAGTAATTTTACACTAGAGTTGAACTAGCTCTATAGCCTAGTACAAATAATTTTACACTAGAGTTGAACTAGCTCTATAACCTAATAAAAATAATTTTACACTAGAAATGAACTAGCTCTATAAACTAGGACAAATAATTTTACATTAGAATTGAACTAGCTCTACAACCTATTACAAATACTTTTACACTAGAGTTTAACTAGCTCTATTTCCTAGTACAAATAATTTTACACTTGAAATGAACTAGCTCCATAACCTGGTACACATAATTTTACACTAGCGTTGAACTAGGGCTATAACCTAGTACAAATCATTTTCCACTATAGTTGAACTAGCTCTATTATCTAGTACAAATAATTTTACACTAGAATTGAACTAGCTTTATAACCTAGTACAAATAATTTTACACTAGAGTTGAGCTAGCTCTATGACCTAGTAGACACAATTTTAGACTAGAGTTGAACTAGCTCTATAACCTAGTACAAATAATTTTAAACTAGAGTTGAAGTATCTCTATAACCTAGTACAAATAATTTTACACTAGAGTTGAACTAGCTCTATAACGTAGTACAAATAATTTTACACTAGAGTTGAACTAGCTCTATAACTTAGTACAAATCATTTTACACTAGAGTTGAACTAGCTCTATAACCTAGTACAAATAATTTTACACTAGAATTGAACTAGTTTTATAAACTAGTACAAATAATTTTACACTAGAGTTGAACTAGCTCTATAAGCTAGTACAAATAATTTTACGCTAGGATTGAACTAGCTCTATAACCTAGTACACATGCTTTTACACTAGTATTGTACTAGGGCTATAACCTAGTACAAATCATTTTACACTAGAGTTGAACTAGCTCTATAAGCTGGTCCAAATAATTTTACACGAAAATCGTACTAGCTCTATAACGTAGTACAAATAATTTTACACTAGAGTTGAACTAGCTCTATAACCTAGTACAAATAATTTTACACTAGCATTGAACTAGGTCTATAACCTAGTACAAATCATTTTACACTATAGTTGAACTAGCTCTATTATCTAGTACAAATAATTTTATACTAGAATTGAACTAGCTCTATAACCTAGTACAAATCATTTTACACTAGAGTTGAACTAGCTCTATGACCTAGTACACACAATTTTAGACTAGAGTTAAACTACCTCTATAACCTAGTACAAATAATTTTAAACTAGAGTTGAACTAGGTCTATAACCTAGTACAAATAATTTTACACTAGAGTTGAACTAGCTCTATAGCCTAGTACAAATAATTTTACACTAGAGTTGAGCTAGCTTTATAACCTAATAAAAATAATTTTACACTAGAAATGAACTAGCTCTATAAACTAGAACAAATAATTTTACATTAGAATTGAACTAGCTCTATAACCTAGTACAAATACTTTTACAGTAGAGTTGAACTAGCTCTATTTCCTAGTACAAATAATTTTACACTTGAAATGAACTAGCTCTATAACCTGGTACACATAATTTTACACTAGCATTGAACTAGGGCTATAACCTAGTACAAATCATTTTCCACTATAGTTGAACTAGCTCTATTATCTAGTACAAATAATTTTACACTAGGATTGAACTAGCTCTATAATCTAGTACAAGTCATTTTACATTAGAGTTGAACTAGCTCTATGACCTAGTAGACACAATTTTAGACTAGAGTTGAACTAGCTCTATAACCTAGTACAAATAATTTTAAACTAGAGTTGAAGTATCTCTATAACCTAGTACAAATAATTTTACACTAGAGTTGAACTAGCTCTATAACCTAGTACGAATAATTTTACACTAGAGTTGAACTAGCTCTATAACCTAGTACAGATCATTTTACACTATAGTTGAACTAGCTCTATAACCTAGTACAAATAATTTTACACTAGAATTGAACTAGCTTTATAAACTAGTACAAATTATTTTAGACTAGAGTTGAACTAGCTCTATAAGCTAGTACAAATAATTTTACACTAGGAATGAACTAGTTCTATGACCTAGTACACATGCTTTTACACTAGCATTGTACTAGGGCTGTAACCTAGTACAAATCATTTTACACTAGAGTTGAACTAGCTCTATAACCTAGTACAAATAATTTTACACTAAAATCATACTGGCTCTATAAACTAGTACAAATAATTCTATACTAGAATTGAACTAGCTCTATAAACTAGTAAAATTCTTTCACACTAGAGTTGAACTAGCCCTATAACCTAGCACAAATAATTTTACACTTGAAATGAACTAGCTCTATGTACACATAATTTTACACTAGCATTGAACTAGGGCTATAACCTAGTAAAAATAATTTTACACTATAGTTGAACTAGCTCTATAACGTAGTACAAATAATTTTACACTAGAGTTGAACTAGCTCTATAACCTAGTACAAATAATTTTGCACTAGCATTGAACTAGGTCTATAACCTAGTACAAATAATTTTCCACTATAGTTGAACTATCTCTATTATCTAGTACAAATAATTTTACACTAGAATAGAACTATCTCTATAACGTAGTACAAATCATTTTACACTAGAGTTGAACTAGCTCTGTGACCTAGTACACACAATTTTAGACTAGAGTTAAACTACCTCTATAACCTAGTACAAATAATTTTAAACTAGAGTTGAACTAGGTCAATAACCTAGTACAAATAATTTTGCACTAGATTTGAACTAGCTCTATAACCCAGTACAAATAATTTTACACTAGAGTTGAACTAGCTCTATAACCTAATAAAAATAATTTTACACTAGAAATGAACTAGCTTTATAAACTAGTACAAATAATTTTACATTAGAATTGAACTAGCTCTATAACCTAGTACAAATAATTTTACACTAGAGTTAAACTAGCTCTATTTCCTAGTACAAATAATTTTACACTTGAAATGAACTAGCTCTATAACCGGGTACACATAATTTTACAATAGCATTGAACTAGGGCTATAACCTAGTACAAATCATTTTCCACTATAGTTGAACTAGCTCTATTATCTAGTACAAATAATTTTACACTAGAATTGAACTAGCTCTATAACCTAGTACAAATCATTTTACACTAGAGTTGAACTAGCTCTATGACGTGGTAGACACAATTTTAGACTAGAGTTGAACTAGCTCTATAACCTAGTACAAATAATTTTAAACTAGAGTTGAACTATCTCTATAACCTAGTACAAATCATTTTACACTATAGTAGAACTAGCTATATAACCTAGTACAAATAATTTTACATTAGAGTTGAACTAGCTCTATAACCTAGTACAAATAATTTTACACTAGAGTTGAACTAGCTCTATAACCTAGTACAAATAATTTTACACTAGAGTTGAACTAGCTCTATAACCTAATAAAAATAATTTTACACTAGAAATGAACTAGCTCTATAAACTAGTACAAATAATTTTACATTAGAATTGAACTAGCTCTATAACCTAGTACAAATACTTTTACATTAGAGTTGAACTAGCTCTATTTCCTAGTTCGAATAATTTTACACTTGAAATAAACTAGCTCTATAACCTAGTACACATAATTTTACACTAGCGCTGAACTAGGGCTATAACCTAGTACAAATCATTTTCCACTATAGTTGAACTAGCTCTATTATCTAGTACAATTAATTTTACACTAGAAGTGAACTTGCTCTATAACTTAGTACAAATCATTTTACACTAGAGTTGAACTAGGTCTATGACGTAGTAGACACGATTTTAGAGTAGAGTTGAACTAGCTCTATAACCTAGTACAAATAATTTTAAACTAGAGTTGAACTATGTCTATAACCTAGTACAAATAATTTTACACTAGAGTTGAACTAGCTCTATAACCTAGTAAAAATAATTTTACACCCGAGTTGAACTTGCTCTATAACCTAGTACAAATCATTTTACACTATAGTTGAACTAGCTCAATAACCTAGTACAAATAATTTTACACTAGAGTTGAACTAGCTCTATAGGCTAGTACGAATAATTTTACACTAGGAATGAACTAGCTCTATAACCTAGTACACATGCTTTTACACTAGCATTGTACTAGGGCTATAACCTAGTACAAATCATTTTACACTAGAGTTGAACTAGCTCTATAAGCTGGTACAAATAATTTTACACTAAAATCGTACTAGCTCTATAACCTAGTACAAATCATTTTACACTAGAGTTGAACTAACTCTATAACCCAGTACAAATAATTTTACACTAAAATCGTACTAGCTCTATAAACTAGTACAAATAATTCTACACTAGAATTGAACTAGCTCTATAAACTAGTACAAATACTTTCGCACTACAGTTGAACTAGCCCTATAACCTAGCACAAAAATTTTTACACTTGAAATGAACTAGCTCTATGTACACATAATTTTATACTATCATTGAACTAGTGCTATTACCTAGTAAAAATAATTTTACACTATATTTGAACTAGCTCTATGACGTAGTACAAATAATTTTACACTAGAGTTGAACTAGCTCTATAACCTAGTACAAATAATTTAACAATAGCATTGAACTAGGTCTATAACCTAGTACAAATCATTTTCCACTATAGTTGAACTAGCTCTATTATCTAGTACAAATAATTTTACACTAGAATTGAACTAGCTCTATAAGCTACTACAAATCATTTTACACTAGAGTTGAACTAGCTCCATGACCTAGCACAAATACTTTTACACTAGAGTTGAACTAGCTCTATTTCCTAGTATGAATAATTTTACACTTGAAATAAACTAGCTCTATAACCTGGTACACATAATTTTCCACTAGCGCTGAACTAGGGCTATAACCTAGTACAAATCATTTTCCACTATAGTTGAACTAGCTCTATTATCTAGTAAAATTAATTTAACACTAGAAGTGAACTTGCTCTATAACCTAGTACAAATCATTTTACACTAGAGTTGAACTAGCTCTATGACATAGTAGACACGATTTTAGAGTAGAGTTGAACTAGGTCTATAACCTAGTACAAATAATTTTAAACTAGAGTTGAACTATCTCTATAAGCTAGTACAAATAATTTTACACTAGAGGTTAACTATCTCTATAACCTAGTACAAATCATTTTACACTATAGTAGAACTAGCTCTATAACCTAGTACAAATAATTTTACACTAGAGTTAAACTAGCTCTATAACCTAGTAGAAATAATTTTACACTAGCATTGAACTAGGTCTATAACCTAGTATAAATCATTTTCCACTATAGTTGAACTAGCTCTATTATCTAGTACAAATAATTTTACACCAGAATTGAACTAGCTCTATAAGATAGTACAAATAATTTTAAACTAGAGTTGAACTAGCTCTATAACCTAGTACAAATAATTTTACACTATAGTTGAACTAGCTCTATAACCTAGTACAAATCATTTTACACTAGAGTTGAACTATCTCTATAACCTAGTACAAATAATTTTACACTACCATTGTACTCGGGCTATAACCTAGTATAAATCATTTTACACTATAGTTGAACTATCTCTATAACCTGCTACAAATAATTTTACACTAGAATTGAACTATCTCTATAACCTGCTACAAATAATTTTACACTAGAATTGAACTGGCTCTATAAACTATTACAAATAATTTTACACTAGAGTTGAACTTGCTCTATAACCTAGTACAAACAGTTTTACACTAGAGTTGAACTAGCTCTATAACCTAGTTCAAATAATTTTACACTAGAGTTGAACTTGCTCTATATATTACTACAAGTAATTTCACACTAGTGTTGAACTAGCTCTATAACATAAGACAAATATTTTTACACTAGAGTTGAACTATCTTTCTAACCTAGCACATATAATTTTACACTAAAGTTGAACTAGCTCCATAACCTATTACATATAATTTTACATTAGCGTTGAACTAGGGCTATAAGCTAGTACAAAACATTTTACACTATACTTGAACTAACTCTATAACCTAGTACAAATAATTTTACACTAAAATCGTACTAGCTCTATAACCTAGTACAAATCATTTTACACCAGAGTTGAACTAGCTCTATAACATAGTACGAATAATTTTACACTATAAATGAACTAGCTCTATAAACTAGTACAAATAATTTGACACTAGAATTGAACTAGCTCTATAAACTAGTACAAATACTTTTACACTAGAGTTGAACTAGCCCTATGACCTAGTACAAATAATTTTACACTTGAAATGAACTAGCTTTATAACCTGGTACACATAATTTTACACTAGCATTGAACTAGGGCTATAACCTAGTATAAATCATTTTACACTATAGTTGAACTAGCTCTATAACCTAGTACAAATTATTTTACACTAGCATTGAACTAGGTCTATAACCTAGTACAAATCATTTTCCACTATAGTTGAACTAGCTCTATTATCTAGTACAAATAATTTTACACTAGAATTGAACTAGCTCTATAACCTAGTACAAATCCTTTTACACTAGAGTTGAACTAGCTCTATAACCTAGTACACACAATTTTAGACTAGTGTTGAACTAGCTCTATAACCTAGTACAAATAATTTTAAATTAGAGTTGAACTAGCTCTATAACCTTGTACAAATAATTTTACACTACAGTTGAACTAGCTCTATTACCTAGTACACATAATTTTACACTAGAGTTGAACTAGCTCTGTAACCTAGTACAAATCATTTTACACTAGAGTTGAACTAGCTCTATAAACAAGTACAAATAATTTTACACTAGAAATGAACTAGCTCTATAACCTGGTACACATAATTTTACAATAGCATTGTACTAGGGCTATAACCTAGTACAAATCATTTTACACTAGAGTTGAACTAGCTCTATGACCTAGAACACACAATTTTTAACGAGACTTGAACTAGCTCTATGACCTAGTACAAATCATTTTACACTATAGTTGAACTAGCTCTATAAACTAGTACAAATAACTTTACACTAGAATTGAACTAGCTCTATAACGTAGTAAAAAAAATTACACTAGAGTTGAACTAGCACTATAACGTAGTACAAATAATTTTACACTAGAAATGAACTAGCTCTATAACCTAGTACACATAATTTTACACTAGCATTGTACTAGGGCTATAACCTAGTACAAATAATTTCACACTAGAGTTGAACTAGCTCTATGACATAGTACACACAATTTTTAATGAGACTTGAACTAGCTCTATGACCTAGTACAAATCATTTTACACTATAGTTGAGCTAGCTCTATAACCTAGTACAAATAATTTTAAACTAGAGTTGAAGTAGCTCTATAACCTAGTAAAAATAATTTTACACTAGAGTTGAAGTAGCTCTATAACCTAGTATAAATAATTTTACACTAGAGTTAAACTAGCTCTATAAACTAGTACAAATCATTTTACACTATAGTTGAACTAGCTCTATAACCTAGAACGAATAATTTTACACTAGAATTGAACTAGGTTTATAACCTACTACAAATAATTTTACATTAGAGTTGAACTAGCTCTATTAGCTAGTACAAATAATTTTACACTAGAAATGAACTAGCTGTATAACCTAGTACACATAATTTTACACTAGCATTGTACTAGGGCTATAACCTAGTACAAATAATTTCACACTAGAGTTGAACTAGCTCTATGACATAGTACACACAATTTTAACGAGACTTGAACTAGCTCTATGACCTAGTACAAATGATTTTACACTATAGTTGAACTAGCTCTATAACCTAGTACAAATAATTTTAAACTAGAGTTGAAGTAGCTCTATAACCTAGTAAAAATAATTTTACACTAGAGTTGAACTAGCTCTATAACCTAGTATAAATAATTTTACACTAGAGTTAAAATAGCTCTATAACCTAGTACAAATATTTTTACACTATAGTTGAAGTAGATCTATAACCTAGTACAAATAATTTTACACTAGAGTTGAACTAGTTCTATAAGCTAGTACAAATAATTTTACACTAGAGTTAAACTAGCTCTATAAGCTAGTACAAATAATTTTACACTAGGAATGAACTAGCTCTATAACCTAGTACACATAATTTTGCACTAGCATTGTACTAGGGCTATAACCTAGTACAAATCATTTTACACTAGAGTTGAACTAGCTCGATGACCTAGTACAAGTAATTTTACACTAGAGTTGAACTAGCTCTATAAGATAGTACAAATAATTTTAAACTAGAGTTGAACTAGCTCTATAACCTAGTACAAATAATTTTACACTATAGTTGAACTAGCTCTATAACCTAGTACAAATCATTTTACACTAGAGTTGAACTATCTCTATAACCTAGTACAAATAATTTTACACTACCATTGTACTCGGGCTATAACCTAGTACAAATCATTTTACACTATAGTTGAACTAGCTCTATAACCTGCTACAAATAATTTTACACTAGAATTGAACTAGCTCTATAACCTAGGGCAAATCATTTTAAAGTATAGTAGAAGTGGCTCTATAAACTATTACAAATAATATTACACTAGAGTTGAACTTGCTCTATAACCTAGTACAAATAGTTTTACACTAGAGTTGAACTAGCTCTATAACCTAGTTCAAATAATTTTACACTAAAGTTGAACTTGCTCTATATATTAGTACAAGTAATTTCACACTAGTGTTGAACTAGCTCTATAACATAAGACAAATATTTTTACACTAGAGTTGAACTAGCTTTCTAACCTAGCACATATAATTTTACACTAAAGTTGAACTAGCTCCATAACCTAGTACACATAATTTTACATTAGCGTTGAACTAGGCCTATAAGCTAGTACAAATCATTTTACACTATACTTGAGCTAACTCTATAACCTAGTACAAATAATTATACACTAAAATCGTAATAGCTCTATAACCTAGTACAAATCATTTTACACCAGAGTTGAACTAGCTCTATAACGTAGTACAAATAAGTTTACAATAGAAATGAACTAGCTTTATAAACTAGTACAAATAATTTGACACTAGAATTGAACTAGCTCTATAAACTAGTACAAATACTTTTACACTAGAGTTGAACTAGCCCTATGACCTAGTACAAGTAATTTTACACTTGAAATGAACTAGCTCTATAACCCGGTACACATAATTTTACACTAGCATTGAACTAGG
>NC_041389.1:429686291-429696892 GCF_002162155.2 Triticum dicoccoides
TAATTTTACACTAGAATTGAACTAGCTCTATTACCTAGTACAAATCCTTTTACACTAGAGTTGAACTAGCTCTATGACATAGTACAAACAATTTTAGACTAGAGTTGAACTAGCTCTATAACCTAGTACAAATAATTTTAAATTAGAGTTGAACTAGCTCTATAACCTTGTACAAATAATTTTACACTAGAGTTGAACTAGCTCTATTACCTAGTACAAATAATTTTACACTAGAGTTGAACTAGCTCTGTAACCTAGTACAAATCATTTTACACTAGAGTTGAACTAGCTCTGTAAACAAGTACAAATAGTTTTACACTAGAAATGAACTAGCTCTATAACCTGGTACACATAATTTTACACTAGCATTGTACTAGGGCTATAACCTAGTCCAAATCATTTTACACTAGAGTTGAACTAGCTCTATGACCTAGAACACACAATTTTTAACGAGACTTGAACTAGCTCTATGACCTAGTACAAATAATTTTACACTATAGTTGAACTAGCTCTATAAACTAGTACAAATAACTTTACACTAGAATTGAACTAGATCTATAACCTAGAAAAAAAAATTACACTAGAGTTGAACTAGCACTATAACGTAGTACAAATAATTTTACACTAGAAATGAACTAGCTCTATAACCTAGTATATATAATTTTACACTAGCATTGTACTAGGGCTATAACCTTGTACAAATAATTTCACACTAGAGTTGAACTAGCTCTATGACATAGTACACACAATTTTTAACGAGACTTGAACTAGCTCTATGACCTAGTACAAATCATTTTACACTATAGTTGAACTAGCTCTATAACCTAGTACAAATAATTTTAAACTAGAGTTGAAGTAGCTCTATAACCTAGTAAAAATAATTTAACACTAGAGTTGAAGTAGCTCTATAACCTAGAACAAATAATTTTACACTAGAATTGAACTAGCTTAAAAACCTACTACAAATAATTTTACATTAGAGTTGAACTTGCTCTATTAGCTAGTACAAATAATTTTACACTAGAAATAAACTAGCTCTATAACCTAGTACACATAATTTTACACTAGCATTGTACTAGGGCTATAACCTAGTACAAATAATTTCACACTAGAGTTGAACTAGTTCTATGACATAGTACACACAATTTTTAACGAGACATGAACTAGATCTATGACCTAGTACAAATCATTTTACACTATAGATGAACTAGCTCTATAACCTAGTACAAATAATTTCAAACTAGAGTTGAAGTAGCTCTATAACATAGTAAAAATAATTTTACACTAGAGTTGAACTAGCTCTATAACCTAGTATAAATAATTTTACACTAGAGTTAAACTAGCTCTATAAACTAGTACAAATCATTTTACACCATAGTTGAACTAGCTCTATAACCTAGAACAAATAATTTTACACTAGAATTGAACTAGCTTTATAACCTACTATAAATAATTTTACATTAGAGTTGAACTAGCTCTATTAGCTAGTAGAAATAATTTTACACTCGAAATAAACTAGCTCTATAACCTAGTACACATAATTTTACACTAGCATTGTACTAGGGCTATGTCAGTGTACTAGAGTAGGGGTACCCTAGTATCCCAAACTTGTGCATGGGCACTTGCAGCGCCCCGCGGCAAGGCTTGCCGGGTGACCGCCAAGGTCCTCCGTGGTTCCTTTGGAGCCATTCAAGAACAAAGTATTCAAGCCAAGGAGACAAGGCCCCGGCAAGAGGAGCTTGCCGGGAAGGCCAACCAAGGCATCTCAAGGAACTTGCCGTGACGCGCCACGCGTCCCGGCAAGGCCCGGTGAGCGACAAGCTTCCGGACGCGACAAGACAACGACCGCGGTAAGGCGCTTGCCGCGGCAAGCGACCACTCTGTACCCACGCTCCAGCACATCCACCAATGTGTCGCCCTGGGGCCTTTCCAGGCGCGCGTGGCGAGAGGCTGTGCAGCCAGCGGTGCGCGGTGGCATGCGACGCTGACAAGATTTGCCATCATGGCAAGCGGTGGCGTCCCTGATGGTCCTTTTTTTGCACTGTTTGGGCGACGCAGACGGGCATTTAATGCCTTTGTCCCCTGTCGTCAGGGTTAGGTAGGATGCACTGTACGGGTAGCTGTACCAACCACCCCTCTTTTTCCATTTTTACCCTTGTCTACGTTGCCACCTGTCGGTGACCCCTTGTGCGTATAAAAGGAGGCCCATGCGCAACATAGAGGGGGGGTAGGAAGGCCAGAAAAACACTCACGCTCGGTCTCGTTAGCAGCTCAGGTGTACTGTAGCACTCAGCGCTCCCGAGCAGGAACTCAATACAATCAGACAAGCAGCAGTTGCAGTATTATCTCTTCGGAGAGCTCCGAAGCTGGGTAAACTGCTCGTGCGCTTCGCCTCGATCCGCTCTTCGTGCGATCTCTGCCCCCCGCGGAACCGAAAGGGGCTCGGTCTGCTGGTCCCCATAGGTGTTCGTGGATCAGCTTCCCCGACATCTTTGGCGCGCCAGGTAGGGGGCGTCGAGGTTGTGTGAACCTGATCTGGTGATTCACACGAGCTAGATCTTCATCTTCTTCATCGACATGCCACCGAAGAAGAAGACTTCGGCGGCAGCTGTTCCGTCCACGTCGATCCCACCACCACCGGAGCAAATGAGTGGTGGGGTAGACGCCGGCGGAAGAACGAACATCGACGAGGGAGCTCACGATGCTGCCAGGTCCAAGGACAAGGCTGCGCAGACCTCGGCGTCCGTACATGTTCCGCGCCCATCTCAGGAGGCGCAGGACCGACAGTGTCATGGTACTCGCAGTGCCATACGTTTGTTAGGCCAAGATCGAGCTGGTGGATCTCGGGGTGCTCAAGACCAGCATGCACGCGAACATGCTGACACGAGCGGGACACGGTCGCCTGGACGGGATACTGCTCCTTCTAACATAGTTAGAAGTTCGAGCATATCCCGCTCCTCGCACCGTTCGCCACTGCCTCCCACCACTCCAGCAGAAGCTCTGGCGCGAGCTCAACTGCTCCTGGATTACCCTCCAACGGAAGACAAGATCGACGGATGGAGGGCCACCATTCAGAGTCTCATCGGCTTCGCCAACGGCGACACTCCGCGGCAGCCGAGCACATCGCTGCCGCGGCAGGACCGCCAGGCACGAGCCGGTGGCGACGAAACCGGCGAGGTGTAACCACCATGCACTCTCCACCCCGAAGGCCAAGATCGCCGACTCGCCGGATCCACCTCGACAGCGACTCCACCGCATCATCGGATCCACGAGCTCGTCGCGATCACCGCCAAGTTCTTCACGAACGACAGCAAGAAGACGCTCGTACTCGCATCGAGCGCCGAAGAGAAGCGCGACGTCAATCAGACCAGCGCGCTGGGCCCTCTGTCGACGTGCATGCGCCAGGGGAACCAGGCGACTTGCCGTACGCGGTAGGTTGCCCTGCGTTCACTCGTGAGCTGCGGCAAGTCCAGTGGCCCAGCATGAAGAATTTCAAGCCAGACGTGCCAGAGAAGTACGACGGCAAGTCGCATCCGTCGGAGTTCCTCAGCACCTACACCATCGCGGTGCAAGCTGTCGGGGGACGGGACGACAAGATCCTTGCCAACTACTTCCCGCTGGTGCTCAAGCCCAACGTCAGATCCTGGCTCATGCACTTGCCGGACAACTCCATATCCTCTTGGGCAGATCTATGCCATCAGTTTGTCGGCGCCTTTACAGGCGGCCACAAACCTCATGGCCAAGAGAGCTACCTTCATCTGCTGGCCCAGAAGGAAGGAGAGCCCCTGTGCAAGTACATTCAGAGATTCAGCCGTGTACATCACAACATCCCAGATGTCCACCCTGCCGCGGTAATCAGCGCGTTCCATCAGAACGTCCGGAACCGCAGGATGCGGCAGGAGATGGTGATGTGCAAGATCAAAGACGTCAGTGAGCTATATGCCCTGGCCGACAAGTGTGCACGTGCTGAGGAAGGGAGGAAACTCCCTGGAGAGAATACAGGAGCAGGAGGATCTGATAGTGAGGAGACTGCCCCAGCAAGGAAAAACCGGCGGCGGAACAATAGGAAGAAGAAAGGCAAAGAGGTGCTAGTCGTTGAGCAGTCCGGCAAGAAAACCAAAGCTGGTAGCTCCGGCAAGGAGATTGCCGCAGGCACCAACCACCAGGCTGTGGCGGTCGCCGACAAGCAGGACGGCACCAACAAGCAGTACTGCAAGATCCACCGCACCAAGGGCCATGACCTCCAGAGCTGCAAGAATTGTCAGGGGTGACTCCCAGCTTGTCGTCCGCCAAGTTAACAAGAATTATCAGAGTCCGTTGATGGAAGCTTACGTTGATGAAGTGAGAAAGCTAGAACAACACTTTAACGGCCTACAGATGGAGCATGTTCCAAGAGCTCAGAACGGCATTGCCGATGGCCTGTCAAAGTGCGCCGCGCTTAAGTTACCTGTGGAACCAGGGATCTTTGTGCTCAAGCTGACTCAACCATCTGTAACACCATCAACTGGACAGAGCAAGAAGAGGAAGTTGATTTCTGGTGATTATTTTCCGGCAGAGCTCCCCGAAGCCGCCGCCAAGAAGGTCGTCAAGATCAACACCAAAGGTGCTGAGGAGCAGTCTTCTCCGGCAAGCCTTAGGGTTTGTTCCGTTGAAGCAGACACTCCCGACAAGTTTTGTTCCGGCAAGCTTGCCGGGGAACGTCAAGCTCCGGCTGAGCCGCAGGTTCTTGCCGTAGAAGCGGATGTTCCCGCAGCAGCAGATGTGCCTTTAGTCCTTGTTGTCGAGCCGCAAGCTCCAGCATGGGCACAGCAGATTGTCCTTTTCCTTCAGACAGGAGAGCTTCCCGAAGAGCAAGAAGAAGCGGAAAGAGTAGCCCGACAGTCAAGTATGTACCAGTTTGTCGACAACACACTGTACAGAAGAACACTCAACGGCGTGAAATTGAAGTGTATTCACCGGGAAGACGGACAAAAGCTGTTGGCAGAGATACATGGAGGCATATGTGGTCACCACATTGGCACAAAAGCACTTGCCGGCAAAGCGTTCCGACAAGGTTTCTTTTGGCCGACAGCCCTCCAGGATGCAACTGCACGAGTAACCAAGTGTGAAGCATGCTAGTTCCTTTCCAAGCAGATACATCAGCCAGCTCAAGCTCTCCAGATGATCCCTTTATCCTGGCCATTTTCGGTCTGGGGGCTCGACATCCTCGACCCCTTTCCCCGAGCTGTCGGGGGCTTTGAGTACTTGTATGTTGCAATCGACAAGTTCACAAAGTGGCCGGAAGTGGAAGCAGTGAGGAAGGTGACAGCACAGTCAACAGTCAAGTTCTTCAGGTCGATTGCTTGCCGCTTCGGGATCCCTAACAGGATCATCACCGACAACGGCACACAATTCACGAGCCGCACCTTCATGCAGTACGTCCAAGATCTTGGCGCCAAGGTCTGCTTCGCTTCTGTTGCTCATCCAAGAAGCAACGGTCAAGCGGAGAGGGCAAATGCTGAAGTGCTGCGCGGGCTCAAGACCAGGACTTTCGATAGGCTGCACAGGTGCGGAAAGAACTGGATTGAGGAGCTGCCGGTGGTTCTTTGGTCGATCAGGACGACACCAAATCGAGCCACTGGCCAGACACCTTTCTCTCTAGTCTATGGAGCAGAGGCAGTTCTCCCCACGGAACTCATATACGGGTCACCTCGAGTGCTCGCTTATGATGAGCTTGAGCAAGAGCAGCTGCGGCAAGATGACGCGCTGCTCCTTGAGGAGGACCGTCTTCAGGCTGCTGTACGAGCTGCTCGATACCAGCAAGCTTTGCGCCGCTACCATAGCCGCAAAGTTAATGCCAGAAGTTTCGAGGAAGGTGACCTTGTTCTTCGGTGCGTTCAGTCCGCCAAGAATTCGAACAAGTTGACGCCGAAGTGGGAAGGCCCTTACCGGGTGAAACGAGTCACGAGGCCTGGCGCTGTCCGCCTTGAGACCGAAGATGGCATTCCGGTGAGCAACTCCTGGAACATTGAGCATCTTCGTAAGTTTTACCCGTAAGGCGCGGTTGCCGGAACCTGTTCCGGCAACCACCTTTTGTACAAGTATTGCCGATGTTGCATGTAATCCTTTGTACAAAGCCGGGTGCAGACCCCGTGCATAAGTAAACCTCATGTGCTCCGCACATCTTGTCAATTTCATGCTTTCTACTTTCTTTGCATGAGTTATCTGACACTTTGTGCAGCGCCTACCCCCGGTAAGCAATAACGAGCCGTAAGGCTCCTTATCTTATTTTCTCTTCTTTCTTTTTATCAAAAAGGAAAGGAAGGTTCCCTCGCACACAAGTTTGCCGGGGGGAAAGGAGAATATAATGGTGTGGACCAGGCATCGTTCAAGGGAGTTTCGCCTTACCGGAAAGCAAACGACAAAAAAGCTAAGTTGCCAAAGTTTGAGCAATCAGTTTTAAATTTTTAAGTTATCTTCCTCGAACGACCGTGCTTTGTATGGAAAACCTGTGCGCGGAGGAACCAACTCGTAGCTAGTTGCGCCCTTACTTTGTTTCGAGTCCGCTCAACAACTTAAGTGAGCTACGACTAGTTGCGACAAGGTTTCTTGTCGGTAGCGGTGCCGCCAGCAGGCTGCTAATGTCCCACACTCAGCGCTCGCGGCTAGGGTGCCTGCGCCGACAAGTTCCCTAAAAGCGTAGGGCAAAAACATACAAAGGAAGGAATCAAGTAAAGGAAATAACATAGCAATCTCTACCCAAAATAGAGTTATATTACAAGATAACTTGTCGCAGCTCTAATAGATTGTTCTTATAACATGACCAGCAGCGACAAGAAAAAGAGAAAACGGGCGGCCTAATCTACGCGATCGCCCTCAACCCTCTTGATCTCGCTCACCTTGTCCACAATGGGTGCGACAAGGGCCTTGAGCGCTTCCAGATCAACATCCGGAGGCAGGGACCTGAGGACGTTGGTGAGGTTGAGGCCTGGGTTGCGGAAGGCCACCTTCACCAGCACCTTCTGAAGAACTCCCGCGCAGATCTTACGCGACTCGTCGGCTAGCTGCTTTGGGATCTTCTCCCGGAGTCGCTGGAGTGCCGTCGCCACGCCTTTGAAGAACAAGCTGAGCTTGGCGCTGGGTTGGAGGTGCTCATCGGAGGAGTACCCGAGATCCTCCATCCCCAGCTGCGCCAGCTCCCCGTCGATGGCTGCGGCAACATTCACCAGACCCTCGGTCTAGTGTTCCACAGTCTCCCTAAAAGCGTCCTGGGCGGCAGTAGCACTCGCCAGCAGCGCCTCGTCGGCCTTGATCTTCTCCGACAAGGCCATCTCCCGCTCCCTGGCGCCGTCCAGCGTCTGAGTCAAAGTAGCCAGCTTCAACTCGAGATCTACATTGGAGTCCTTGGCGGCGCCAAGCTCCTTGCTCCTCCCAGCGAGAAGACCCTGCAGCTCACCATGAGCGGCAGCGTCCTTCTCGCGCTCACGCTTGAGCGCAGCGAGCTCCTCGCCGCTCGCCTTGAGGTCGGCCTCCAGCTGTGCCACCCTCGTCTCCAGCTCCTTCTTGGCGGCCTCGGCAGCTGCGGCAGCATCCTTTGCCTCCTTGAGAGCCCCGCCAATTGCTTGCTCGCGCGCGGCAAGCTCCTCCTCGTGGCTGTCAAGGTTCACCTCCCGCTGCGCCAACTCACCTTCCTGCGCAGACAGCTTCTCGGCAGCGAGCCGCTGTTGCTCTTCAACTTCAGCCTTCGCGAGGAGGAAGGCTTTACACTCCTCGAGAAGTTGCTCCCGCTCCTCCGCCAGGGACCGGAGGGCTTCCTGTCTGAGACCCCGGAGCTCCTCCGCCCACTTCTCGATGTCCACTCCTGCCTTTGCGACAAGTGCTTCTCGGGATGCCAGCTTGGCTTGTCGGGCACGGTAGAGCGACAACAGCTTCCGCAGCAGCCGCTCCTCCTCAGGCTCGTCGCTGTTGTTGCTTGGCGTGTCGACCAACGTCAGCCCAGCGGAGGCGAGCACCTCTCCATCCAGAATCTCTCCTTCGACCGGCACCCTGGAGCTTGACGCCCAGGGGAGCTTGATGAAGATGCCATCGCCGGCCTTCAAGTAGGCGCCGGGCTGGGGCTCTTCGGAGCCTGGCTCTGCAGCAGCGGCGGAGGGATCGGCGGTCGGCGCAGCGCCTGGCGCTCCTACGGCTTCGGGGCCGTTAGTGCGATCGCCGGATCCCTCGCCAGCTTCTGCAGTGGCAGCCTTGGCGGCCTCTTCACCGGCGGGATCATCAGCGCCGGCGTCTCCTTCGGTGGCAACGGCGTCGTCGGTGTCGCTGCGCGCGTCCTCCTCGCCGGCGACCTCGGTTTCCATCGGCTCCGTGGCAGGAGGATCTGACGAATGGAAAAGGGAGAGGAGTCAAGCAAATATGCAAAAAAGAAAATCAGAAGAAGAAGAACCCAAGGGAAGTTTTCAAGCAAAAGGGTTACCTGTGCTGGGATCTGCAGTCGTGGTCTCAACCACCGGAGGATCATTGGTGCTGTCCCTTGCCGGAGAACTGTCCCTTGCCGGGGAACTGTCCCTTTGCCAGAGAACGCTCCCTTGCTGGGGAGGCCTCCCTTGGCGGTGTAGTCGAAGCAGATGGCGCTTCGGGAGCGGCTTCCGAGCAATCCTGGTGAGGCTGCTCTGCTCCTACACAAACCAACAGTCAAATATCAGCAAAGAAAGAGCACCCATGAGCGCCTGTCAGCAAGAAGCAAACCATATACTTACGCTGGGGGCTGCGCTGGGGGCTGCTTTGGGGAGAAGTTGCCGGGTCCGGCAAGGTGGTCTCGGGCCCGCCCCCTGCTGTCGCGGAGGGTTCGTCCTCAATGACAATCACCGGGACCTTGGCTCTCTTCGCCGCTCTCTGGGCCAGAGTCCTGAAAAGGAACGAGTTCAGAGTGAAGCAAATCAGATACAAGACAAAACAACAAAAATTGAAGAACTACAAGAACAGCGAAGAATCTTACTCTTCTTCTTCCTCGTCGGAGCTGAGCGCAGAGAGATCAAAGTCCGGCTAGCCTCCGGTGCGACGAGGCGGAGGAGTAGGTTCCCTTGCCTGCTTGGCAAGGGCAGTAGCGGTGGACCGAGAAGACCCCGCCCCAGTTGCCGCAGCGGCGTGAGGCGCTCCCACGGCAACAGTACTTGCCGCGGTAGAGCGTGTCGCGCGGCTCGGCGGCTATTGACTCGTTTGCCGCCCTGCTACGTCCCCGGCCTTGCGGAGACGCCTTCTTGGTGCAGCTGGGGGCTCCGCTTGCGGCAAGCTGTCTAAGGGTTCGGCCCCGACAAGTTCTCCCTCGCCGGGCTCACTCGACTCTGCTTCAGGCCCGGCAAGCTCTTCCTCGCCGGCGAACTCCTCTCGCTCGACAAGGCTTGCCGCCTCTGCTGCCTCTGCCTCCTCTACGGTGAACCCGAACTCGCTCGCGGCAGCTGCTGTTGCCGCCTCTTCCAGCCTGGTGGCGATGCGCTGCATCTCCGCATCGGTGGTGTCGCGGGTGAGGCTCTTCTGTTCATCGGCGCGGACCGGCACTTCTACCAGGCCGTCAAAGAACTCCTACACGACAGCGTCTGCCGGCTCTTGCCAAGTTGGGACAATTCCGTGCGAGTCGCACAGCGGCATCATTGCACGGATGCGGTCGAGCGAGGAGTTGTTGCACAACGGGACGACACCCCTCGGCAACATAAATGGATGTTGAGGATCGCGCTTGAACAGATCCAGGAGCATCGCGTCCAGCTCCAGGACAGTGAAGTTGAAGTTGAGGCCCGGGCGCAGCCTCATGATATCCGCTGAGTTCTGGAACTCCCAGGCGGGTCTCCTCCTCTCCTGCAAGGGGGCGATGCGGCGGCGAAGAAAATCTGCGCCAACGGCGCCTATGGTGAGCCCGGCAAGCCTGAGGCGTAGGATCCGGGTAACGGCAATCTTCAGCCTGTCGTCTTCCGGGGCCACGTTGCTCCAATCATTGCCACGCACTATTGGGGCTTGGCGCAGGGCAGTAAATGGCTGCGGGTTCTCCTCGACAATCCAGCACCACTCTGCTCTCCATTCCTCCCACTTGCTGCAGAGCTCTCCCTCCAGATAAGCTTCCTTCTTGCCGACTCTCGGGATCCAGGCGATTCCGCCGGCAAGAGGCTCTCCTCTCTCGACTCGGGGCATAAAGAAGTGGCGAAAAAGAGCAACGTTTGGGTGGACTCCGACAAAGTTTTCGCAGAGATGTGCGAAAACTGCCATGGTCAGAACGGCGTTGGGGGTGAAGTCAAGGAGGCGGAACCCGTAGGTGTTCATGATGTCACAGAAAAATTCAGAGAAGGGCGGGCAGAGCCCGCAGTAGAAGAACAGCGCGAAGAAGGGGTACCCGTCTAGAGCCAGTTCCCAAGCGGCAGCCGGGAGTACCTTCGTGCGCGGATGAGCTCGCTTCTCCGTCGACCAGAAGAGGTAGTAGTACTCCCTCAGCTCCTTCGCGCCAAGCTGAGGGGGGAAGATGGCCCGCTCCTTTCACAGCGCCGCGAGCCGCTGCGCCTCGACAGATTTCACGCCCTTCCCCTTGTTAGCTTTCGGAGCCATGGCGGAGGTGGTGGGGGAGATCGACGGCGTTGGTGGTG
>NC_041389.1:429697187-429733513 GCF_002162155.2 Triticum dicoccoides
CGGCGGAGATTTGTGAAATTGGAGTAACCACCGGCGAGATGGGCTAACTGCCCCTGTTTTCCCTGCTTATAAAGAGGGAGGGGGCGGACGTTTCATCCTTCCGAATAAAGAAACCACCCACGATCTCTCCCACGATGCCGCATTCGACGCGTGCCGTTGGGGGAGGGCGCGGTGGATACGGAGTAAGATACGGCGTAACCCAGGCCGCGCGTGCCCGTGCCCTGTTTTGGGCCTGGCCCAACAGCGCTCGGCACCGTGTGTGGCCCAGGCCCGGGGGCTCCTGTCGGTGTACTAGAGTAGGGGTACCCGTTTATCCCGAACTTGTGCACGGGCAGTTGCAGCGCCCCACGGCAAGGCTTGCCGGGTGACCGCCAAGGTCCTCCGTGGTTCCTTTGGAGCCATTCAAGAACAAAGTATTCAAGCCAAGGAGACAAGGCCCCGGCAAGAGGAGCTTGCCGGGAAGGCCAACCAAGGCATCTCAAGGAACTTGCCGGCCCGGTGAGCGACAAGCTTCCGGACGCGACAAGACAACGACCATGGCAAGGCACTTGCCGCAGCAAGAGACCACTCTGTACCCACGCTCCAGCACATCCATCAACGTGTCGCCCTGGGGCCTTTCCAGGCGCGCGTGGCGAGAGGCTGTGCAGCCAGCGGTGCGCGGTGGCATGCGACACTGACAAGATTGCCATCGTGGCAAGCGGTGGCGTCCCTGACGGTCCTTTTTTTGCACTGTTTGGGCGACGCAGACGGGCCTTTAATGCCTTTGTCCCCTGTCGTCAGGGTTAGGTAGGATGCGTTGTATGGGTAGCTATACCAACCACCCCTCTTTTTCCATTTTTACCCTTGTCTACGTTGCCACCTGTTGGTGACCCCTTGTGCGTATAAAAGGAGGCCCATGCGCAACGTAGAGGGGGGTAGGAAGGCCAAAAAAACACTCACGCTCGGTCTCGTTAGCAGATCGGGTGTACTGTAGCACTCAGCGCTCCCGAGCAGGAACTCAATACAATCAGACAAGCAGCAGTAGGAGTATTATCTCTCCGGAGAGCTCCGAAGCTGGGTAAACTGCTCGCGTGCTTCGCCTCGATCCGCTCTTCGTGCGATCTCCGCCCCCTCCCGAACCGAAAGGGGCCCGGTCCGCCGGTCCCCATAGGTGTTCATGGATCAGCTTCCCCGACAGGCTATAACCTAGAACAAATCATTTTACACTAGAGTTGAACTAGCTCTATGACCTAGTAGACACAATTTTAGACTATAGTTGAACTAGCTCTATAAGATAGTACAAATAATTTTAAACTAGAGTTGAACTAGCTCTATAACCTAGTACAAATAATTTTACACTAGAGCTGAACTAGCTCTATAACCTAGTACAAATAATTTTACAATAGAGTTGAACTAGGTCTATAACCGAGTACAAATCATTTTACACTATTGTTAAACTAGCTCTATGTAACGCCCAGATAATTAAGCTACAGTAATCCCATGTTAATGATGCCATGTCATCATTTTCACTGTTGCTAAATCCGCCTTTATTCAATCCGGTTCAAATTCAAATTTCAGTAGAAGTCAAAATTAAAGTCTTCAAAAGGTCAAAACTAAAATTTTCACAATATTCTATAAATTCCCTTGATCATTGTCATGTTGAAACCAACCCCTTTTGGATTCCCAAAGTGACACTGTAATTTATTTAGTGGTCTAGAAAATTTTAAAATTGGCCTTTTCATTTTCAAATATTGTTAAGCACTCCCAAATGCTTGGAAACTTTTTGTAGCAACCCAGAATATTGCGCGGTATTTTTGTGCCAAGTTTTGTTTCAAACAAAACTCTTTTAGCAGCTCAATTATAATGCAAAGTAGGGAATAAATAAATAAAACAGAAAGTACAAAATAAAAGGCCTAACCTACTAGGCACTATGGCCCATCTAACAAATTGGATGGCCCATCCCGTAGCACCCCTGTCTCCCTCCTTCCTACTGCTCCTCCAACCGTGCCCGCGCTTGCTCGTCCCCGCCAAGCTAGCTTGCTGTCCGCGCCGCTACAAGAGCCCGTGGATGGATAAGGGCCTCGCCCTTGACACCCCTGGCAACTCTATCTACTTCCGCTCACCCTCTCCGCCTCTCCCTCTCCCCACCAGAACCCCTTCCCCCACACGCTGCTGCTTCTCCTCTCCGCCATGGCCTCGCCACCGTGAAGCCCGCGACCACTGTCGCCCGTTCACCGCTCCAACAAGTCCGGGAGCTCCGTCGTGGTCCGGCTCTTCTTCCTCGACACTGGATCAGGACCAGGAGCGCCACCGCCGTCGCATTCTTCCTCTTCCTCATCTACGGCCACCGCGTGACCTGACCATCGATCTCCACCACCGACGCCTCCCGGCCTCGCCAAGCTCGTCCACGGCCTCCCCAGGGTGAGCCTCCACCCGTTCCCCCTTTCTTCGCCTCTCCCCGACTCCGTTTGTCACTCTCCCGCGCCGCCCAAACTCCGGCAGCTGCGGTCCGCGTCCGCGCATCATGCCACGGCGCCCGTGCGCGCCACCCCTAGCCGCGTCCTACTGCGACCGACCGCGTTCCGGCCATCGCCTGGCCACGTCACGGTCGCCTCGGCCATGGCCGCTGTCGCTTGCCGGTGCTGACCGCACGCCTGGTGCTGCTCGCTGCTGCTCTCTACTGCGTCCGGCCGTCGTGTTGCCGTCGTCGCCCGCAGCCCCTTTCGGTGTCAAAACCGGCGGATCTCGGGTAGGGGGTCCCGATCTGTGCGTCTTAGGCTAATGGTAACAGGAGGCAAGGGACACAATGTTTACCTAGGTTCGGGCCCTCTTGATGGAGGTAAAACCCTACTTCCTGCTTGATTGATATTGATGATATGAGTAGTACAAGAGTTGATCTACCACGAGATCGTAGAGGCTAAACCCTAGAAGCTAGCTTATGATGATTATGATTCTGTCCCTAAGGACTAAAACCCTCCGGTTTATATAGACATCGGAGAGGGCTAGGGTTTACATGGAGTCGGTGACAAGGAAGGAAACATAATATCTGAATCGCCAAGCTTGTCTTCCACGCAAAGGAGAGTCCCATCCGGACACGGGACGGAGTCTTGAGTCTTGTATCTTCACGCTCCAATAGTCCGGACAAAGTATATAGTCCGGCTGTCCGGATACCCCCTAATCCAGGACTCCCTCAGTAGCCCCTGAACCAGGCTTCAATGACGATGAGTTCGGCGCGCAGTTTGTCTTCGGCATTGCAAGGCGGGTTCCTTCTCCGAATACTCCAAAACAATTATCGAACACTTGGATCGTGTCCGGATCTGCAAGATGATCTTCATACACCACCATAGAGAGAATGATATTTCAGAAATATAATTTTCTGACAACTTTAGACAAAGTGACATGACACTACGGTCGGGTCATTATTTGAACTGTTTTCGCACAACTAGCCATAGCGCATATTGCGAGGCGGTTTCCTTGGCACGTCTTGTCACAGCAGAGATCATGTCCCCTTATTACGAGATTTCCATCAATACGGGTATGGGTAACCCAACCGCGCAATCAATTGTGGCATTTGGGAAATAAGCGATTCTCAACGGGAAAGTGGGGAGGCGCACCGTTCTCGTTGCCTCTATAAAGGGATAAGGATTCCCCATTTTCACCCATGCCTTCTTCCGCCTCTGCTTATCCATTCCCACACCCTCGAGCTCCAGCGCCCTGGGTCACGACTTATCCGCACAGAAAAACATGTCCGGAGCAGGAGGCAAGTGGGTGGCCTCCACCACGAAGGAGGAGCATGTTGCGAAGCTCCAGGCGGACGGATAATTGGCCGCAAACATCGCGCACCGGCTACCGGATGAAGGGCAGGTCACTCCAACTCCGAAACCCCATGAGAGGGTCGTATTTCTCTCCCACTTCGTCCGTGGACTGGGATTTCCACTTCATCCCTTTGTCCGCGGGCTCATGTTCTACTATGGGCTAGATTTCCATGACCTAGTCCCAAATTTTGTCCTCAACATCTCGGTGTTTATCGTTGTGTGCAAGGCCTTCCTCCGCATCAGGCCTCACTTCGGCCTGTGGCTACGAATCTTCTGCGTGAAGCCGAAGATCGTGAACGGCCAGCAAGCGGAGTGCGGAGGCTCCATGGTGGGCAAGATGCCCAACGTCACCTGGCTTGATGGCTCCTTCACGGAGACCGTGAAAGGGTAGCAATCGGGGTGGTTCTACATCACCGAGCCACGCGACGCCAACTGGGCGGCGGCCCCCGAATTCCGATCCAGAATCCCCATGCGGCTCACCTCCTGGGAAAAGAAGGGCCTGGCCTCGGGCGAACCTGTAGAGCTGACCGGACTTCAGAAATGCATCAAGAATATGAAGGACAAGAAAATCAAGCTTTTCAATGTGGTCCAGGTCATGCTCGTCCGCCGGATTATTCCGTGCCAAAGACGGGCTTTTAATCTGTGGGAGTTCGTCCCGGCCGAACACCAGACGCTTCAAAAGATCTATGGTATGACGCACAAGGGCACCTGGAAGGCGCTGTTCAAGGCCTCCGGAGTACCTCCTCCCACATCTGAGGATCGCGGACTTCACGCCGCGCGGCTCCCCCGTACGGTGAGTTTTTCTGACTACCATCGGGTGAGATTTTTCCCAATGTACTCATGGGGGAATCTTAAGTCATTGTGTGTATTTGATCAGGAGTATGTGGAGACGGCGGAGCGGATTGACTGTCCGGCTCCTCTGCCAGAAGGTCCAGCCGATGCTCTCCTGACGGAGATGCTAGTCCCGGTGCCCTACAAGGCGCCGGAGAAGAAGGCCGAAAAGAAGGCCCCGGGTACCAGGAAGGGTCTCCGGCATAAGGTTGTTCCGGACGCCTCGTCCGAAGGAGATGAGGCACTCTCCTCCCCCGAAGGGGAGGAAGAAGAGGAAGGGGCCGTCCCATGCAGAGAGGATGGGGAGCGTAAGAATGCAGGCCAGGGGACCGAGAAGGGTCCCCGGTGCAAGGCTGTCATACCCTCGTCGTCCGAAGACGACGAGGCAGATTCCTCTCGCGGAGGCGGGGGGAAACACGAAGAAACTCTGCGTCCCCTCACTGGGGAGGAGAAGAAGAGGAAAGCCGCCCCGGAGGGGGAGGCTAGGACGCCCAAGAAGGGAAAGGCATCCCTTCCGGATTACTCCACCACTGCCGCCTATAGTGAGGAGGAGTGGCTGCCTAGGGGGAAGCCCCTAGTAAGATCGTAAGTATACGCACTCTATTGTACTTCAGTGCGACTTCGCTTCATAGTCTTGTTATAACACCGACATATATGCAGTCCGGCCAGGGTCCATCCTGAGGTATCATCTTCGGATGGGTCCTTGAGTGATTCAGCAATGAACTCGCTCCCGACGGCCACTACTCCTCGGCCTGCGGATGACACGGAGGTGTTGTCCCAAAGGCTCCCAGAGCAGGGGGAGGTGACTCTGGAGACGCCCCAAGGAGGCATTCCAAACGCCGGGCACACGGGGTATAAGATCCCCGTGGATCATGCCGACGAGAGCCGCAGCAAGCCGGGCTCTCAGTCGGATACTGTATCGGAACCTCAAATAGTTCTGGATTCGGGCAGGCGGCCCCTCGCCAGGGAGGGCGAGCCATCCGTGCTAATAACTTCCATTACGCCAGAGGCGTCAGATAGTCTACTGGAGGCGCTTCGAAGCGCTTCCATGGATGAAGAGCACCATACTCTTATGAGTGTGGTGATTCAGAAGGTTCTGTCTGCCAAGAGCGGACTAACCGAAGCCTGCACCAGCCTCCTGACAGGCTTTGAGGTAAGTAATAAAAATGCGTGAAATTATCACCCGATAGGTAGTAGCCCCTGATACTCTGTTTGGTGTTTGGAAACAAGAGCCAGACGGAGGGTCAATTAAAATCCGCAGGAGTCTAATAGTAGGTGTGCCTGTGAATAAGCAGGCAATGCTGCTTGCTGCTGCTGTACGCATGACCGAGGTCGCCGGACTCAAACAGGACTTGGAGCAGGCACAGGGAGAGCTCGGCCTCACGAAGAGGCAGCTCGAAGAGAACAAAGATTTGTGATTCCCCGTCTGCATATCATAAAGGATAGACAAAATTGGTTATTCTAACGACAAAGCGTCGTGACTTTGTAATAGGGGCCACCACCGAAGTGGCGTATCTGAAGAAAGCATTGTCCGAGGCCGAAGACAACGCGGCCCTGGAGCACAAGGAGCGCGAAAAGCAAGATGCTAGCTAGAGTGGGCGAGGTACAACAAGAGCTCCAGGAGCTCGGCAAGAAGTTCGAGTCCTTGGAGCATGATCTTAAGATGAAAGAGACTGAGCTTGCGAAGGCCCTTGCGAGTGTGAAAGACGCCAAGGCCGAAGCCGAAAAGGCACAGGAGGAAATCCAGGCGGCCAAGAAGATAGCGGCGGGTAAGACATTCTTTATGCAAAGCAAGCATGTGGAGGAGACATTTCTTTTACTTACCCGGATTCGGAGCTCTCCAGGGGCATTCGCAGATCTGCCACGCAACGTATCTGATGCTGCGGAGTTCTACCGTGCCGAGGAGGGGAGCTCAACAGAGAAGCTGTTCTAGTCCTAGTATGCTGGAGCCGAACACCCAGTGCCTCTGAGTGACCAACTGAAGCAGTTGGTTGAACTCCACAGGGCGGCCGAAGTGGCTATGAAAGATTTCATAGTCCGGATGTGTCCTGGTGAGCCCTTGCCTGTCAGCTACTTCGGCCTGATAAAGCAGATAGTAAACGCCTATCCGCGGCTTGAGGTGATCAAGTGATCCGTTTGCATTGAGGGTGCCCGCCGGGCCATTGCCCGTGCGAAGGTGCACTCGGGCAAGCTGGATGCGGAGAAGCTGGTGAAAGACGGGCCGCCGGAGGGCAAGGCGCATCGCTGTCCCAAAAAGTATTATGATTGCATTATGAAAGGCGTTCATCTCGTGGCCGATGAATGTACCAAGGACACGATCCTTGAGTAAATGTACTTCTATCGTTGTTGTAATATAAAGACGAAGCTATTTGCGCTATATAGCGCTTTTTGATTTAAAATATTACCTTCTATGCGGCTGTTTATAGAATTCTGAAAGTAGGCCAGTCGTCGGCTTCCGCCCCCACGTAACTAGTATCGGGGTGTTCCTGGAAAAACCCGGACACTCTTTATCCAAATTTTTGGTCCCTTAAGGAGGTGTCTGGCGCAGCGAACAAGGCAATCGGACTATGCGGCTTTATAACTTTCACTTAGCCATAGAAGTCTACAATTTTAAATTTCAGCGAAGCCCCAAAATTCGGATAGTTGAATTTGGGGTGCTATATACGCCTAAATCAAACGAAGCCGATTCCTCGCCTAAAGCGGAAAAAATCTTTAAGGATTTTAGGACCTCTCGAACAGCGACCAGCTCTCGCCGCATCATGCCGGTCAGTTTTCGGCTTTCTCTACTGAGGTGCTCTTCCGAAAGAACTGGGACACAATCGCAGTAGTTCTCCCTGCGCTACCTTAGCCGATATAACGGAACGTAAGGTACCAAAACAAGGGAGCCGGGCAAACCCAACTATTGACACAAGACGTGATTCGGAGCTGATGCATATAGTGCTATATGTTCGGGGTGCCGCACTGCTGAAAGTGTTCGGACTTGTCTTGCCGTATTATGGGGCGCCATAAGAAGCCCCTGGCAAACTGAACGTACCAAGGTGTACGGATGCAATATTAACTAAACATTTATAGGAAAAATGTGCAGACAGGAATAATAAGCTGACGCTATATATTATCTCTCATTGATGAATAATATGTTTAAGTGTATGTTTACAATGAGTGCATTTAAGCAGAAGTAAATAGGACTATTTAACATGTCCTATCCAAGGGCGGACTGCATGTAGGTATATAAAACAGGTATAACGATCGTGAACAAATTCCACTTGGGTATTTCCTTTGTGTGCAAATCCTGTTCCCTCCTTGGTTTTCTCTCCTGTGTAAGTCCGACAATTCGGCTCTTCTGAAGAGGCTGCCCTAAACAGTGTCCTGAAAGATAAGGGGGGGGTATTAAAGTATGTTGCGGTTATACCGCACTGTTGACTGAGTCACTGTTGCACCTCTGCCTATGCCTATGGTATTTTGAGTGCGTAATTGTGTACGCGCGGCACGAATGCTGCTTTGATGGGGCTTGAGCGGAGGCCGGACTGCTAGTTGTGCTCTTGGCGTGCCTGGCGATCCTGTTGTGGGGTGCTCCGGAGTCGCTTGACTGTGTTCGAGGTTGTCGTTGCCGGATTGGTGGTTTGTCGGAGAAGGCCGCATTGTACTTCCACCACGAGGGTTGTAGTATGTTCTTCTGTATGGAGAGAGCGGTCCATGTTTCCATTGACTGTTATGACCCCGTGAGGTCCTGGCATGTTGAGCTTGAGGTATGCATAGTGTGGTACCGCATTGAATCTAGCGAATGCGGTTCGTCCAAGCAGTGCGTGGTAACCACTACGGAAAGGGACGATATCGAAGATTAACTCTTCTCTTTGGAAGTTATCCGGAGATCCGAAGACCACTTCCAATGTTATAGAGCCCGTGCAACGGGCCTCTACTCCTGGAATTACACCTTTAAAGGTGGTTTTGGTGGGCTTGATCCTTGAAGGGTCGATGCCCATTTTGCACACTATGTCCTGGTAAAGCAGGTTCAGGCTGCTGCCGCCATCCACGAGGACTCGCGTGAGGTGGAATCCGTCGATGATTGGGTCTAGGACCAATGCGGCTGAACCACCATGACGGATGCTGGTAGGGTGGTCCCTACGATCGAAGGTGATCGGACAAGCTGACCATGGGTTGAATTTTGGGGCGACTGTCTCCATCACATAGACGTACCGTAGTGCTCGCTTCCATTCCCGTTTGGGAATATGGGTGGTGTAGATCATGTTGACCGTTTTCACCTAGGGAGGAAATTTCTTCTGTCCTCCTGTGTTCGGACGCCGGGGCTCCCCGTCATCGTCGCTGTGCAGCCCCTTGTCCTTGTTTTCGACGTTTATTTTGTCGGCCTAATTGAACACCCAGTAGTCTCCATTAGTGTGGTTTGCTGGCTTGCCCGGGGTGCCATGAATTTGGCACAAGCGTTCAAGTATGCGGTCCAGACTGGATGGTCCCTGATTGTTTCTTTTGAATGCCTTTTTCCACTGACTAGATTTGGATCCGCTGAATCCGGCATTGACTGTCGTGTCTTCAGTGTTGTCGCCGTTGTTCTGTCGCTTATGTCTATTGCGTTGTGGCTTGCCGTTATTGTCGCGGACATCTGAGGTGCTGGAATGTGGTGTGGTGCTGCTGCGAGCCAACCGGCTGTCCTCGCTCGCGCAAAAGCGGGTCATCAGTGCCGTGAGGGCCGCCATGGACTTGGGTTTTTCCTGGCCGAGGTGTCGGGCCAGCCACTCGTCATGGATATTATGCTTAAAGGCCGCCAGGGCTTCGGCGTCCGGACAGTCGACCATTTGGTTCCTTTTAGTTAGGAACCGAGTCCAGAATTTCCTGGCTGACTCTCCGGGCTGTTGAATGTGCCTCAAGTCATCGGCATCCGGTGGTCGCACCTATGTGCCTTGGAAGTTGTCGAGGAACGTGTCTTCCAGGTTTTCCCAACTGCCAATAGAATTTGCCGGTAGGCTATTTAGACAGTGCCGGGCAGGTCCTTTGAGCTTAAGGAGAAGATATTTGATGGCGTGTAGATCATCTCCGCGGTCCATGTGAATGTGGAGAATGGAATCTTCGATCCATACTGCGGGGTCTGTTGTGCCATTGTATGATTCGATGTTTACGGGTTTGAACCCTTCTGGGAATTCATGATCCATCACTTTGTTAGTGAAGCAGAGGGGGTGTGCGACGCCTCTATGCCGGGCTATGTGGCTACGCAGTTCGAATGAGTCTGGGTGGCTATATTCGGCCCGGCCGGACTTGTTCATAGTGTATCCCGCGTGACGATCATCGTCACGTGTTGGGGCGCGCCCCCGTGATCCGTAGATTGATCTTGGCTATCCTACCTTGTTTTCCAGTATATCTTGCAGGTCCTGCCTATTGCCCCGGGCCGTAGTGTATTGTCGTGCGGGTGTGGGCTGGTATTCGGGCTGATCTGCCGTTTTATCCCGGCCACGAGGTGGCCGGTCAGCCGTGTGGCGCTCGAGTCCATATTCCTCGGCTGCCAGGACTTCAATCCATCTGTCTGTGATTAGTTCTTGATCAGCTTGGAGCTGCTGCTGCTTCTTTTTCAGGCTTCTCACAATGGCCATAAGTCGGCGCTTGAAGCGGTCTTGCTCCACGGGGTCCTTAGGCACGCGGAACTCGTCGTCGCCGAGGCTAATCTCGTCCTCGGAGGGGGCATGTAGTTGTCCTCCTCTGGATATCCGTCTGTCGCCTGTTCGTCTGGGCTGACCTGCCCCTCTTCCTGCTCAGCCTGCTCAAAGGCATGCTGATTAGGGTTGTATTCGTCGTCGGCACTATCCGGATTGTTTTCGTCTCCTGTTGAGGATATAGCTACTGAGTATAAACTGGCCAGGAGGGCCCGGTTCACCCTCGACTATGTTGAAGCGCATGAAGATCCAGAAGATGGCGCTTTACTAAAGGAAGCATAGAAGCCCGAAGTCCAAAGGAGGATTAGGGCCCATAGCGGTAAACCGCCATGGCTATGTAAACTTGTAATATAAGTTAGGAAAGGAGACCGAGCCGGACACTTTGTATGAGTCGGCCTCGAGGCTCTGTAAACCGGCCGGGCGTCAACCTGTGTATATAAAGGGGCGGCCCGGCGGCGGTTCAGGCACGACAAACAACAACTCGAGACTCAGGCAAGCGTGTTTTGCTCCCTGATCATCGAAACCCAATCAATCCCATCACAAATAGACATAGGTTTTTACCTTCATCGAAGGGACTGAACTAGTATAAACTCCCGTGTCCCTTGTCCGCTTTAACCCCTTTAAGCTAACCCGTTGCGATGGCTCCACGACTAAGTCCTTTCACGAGGACATCTGACGTGATAATTCCACGATAGTTGGCGCCCACCGTGGGGCTATCGCACGATGGTGTCGAGTTCTTGAAGGGCTGCTCTGAAGGACTTAAGGGGTACGTGATCGGCCAGATGACCAAAAGTCGTCGCGGCAAGCTCTACATCGACGACAAAGGATGGGGCCCCGAGGCCGGCTCAATCGAGTACAGATACCGGGTCCCCTTCGGCGGAATTCATGTCTTCATCGGCAAAATCGGCGAGCCAGGCCCTGAGCTGGACATCTGCACCGACCTCGTCGAGACGGCTCAGCATGCGAGTCCAGCCCGGATTAAGCCCGCCGTGAAACGTGCGTTGGTAGGATGTGTCCATGGGATCGGATCTGAACCGGTGTCTGAGGGTGAGACGGCCGTATATTCCGACGGTGAGTCATCCACTGGCGAAACGGAGTCCTTATACCAGATTCATAGCGGTAGGTTCGAGGGATATTCCAATAGCAAGAGTATTCCGGACCTCCTTGAAACGCCGAGACGGGTTGCTATTTACATGGACGGAATGCAGCCCGTGTTGCAGTCTTCATCTACCGCTGCAATGAATACCGGATCAGCGGCCGCGGCGGGCACCTCAGCGCGCCGACCGGTGCAAGCCCTCTCCGGTTTGATGGACGCTTGGGCGACCTTGTTAACCGTGACAGTCACTCCAGAGACGCAGGATCAGCACAATGCGGAAGTGGCGAGACTGAAGGAGCAAATTATGCAGGCTAAGGAGGACCTAGTGGCTGAGGATAATAGGATGACTGAGGAACAGACCGCTTTGAATGCACAATCACAGCAGATACAAGCACAGAATTACCGGCTCATGCTAGATCGGACCGCATCAGAGGATGTGATACGAAGGAAGTACAAGTCGCGCCTACCGCCGGTTTATGAAGGGTTAAATCTCTTTCAGATGCCAGGCGCTGGGCCGAGCAATCCGGCAGCTGTAAACCGAGCTGAAGCACCTAGGATGGCTCCGGATCAGCCACGAGCAACAGAGCTACCCCGACGGACAGTTAACCCGCTGCAGTACGTGCCTACACCACCGGGTCACTTTTCGAGCCCTCTAGATAACATGATTGCCGCGGCCTCACGCTTGGCAGCCATTCCAATGGAAGGGGATTCAATAGAGGCAGTTGAGACACGGCGGGCGAGAGATCTTCTTCAAACCGCCGTAGTACAGCAACAAGCTTATTCATATAGCCGGGATAGAATTCATTCAACCCCCTGTTCGAGCCCAAGTTATAGCAGGCGAATGGATGAACCAGAGGTATCTAGCAGCGCGCGGTGTCGCAATGCTCAGGATGTGGTGGATCATGGCAGGGCACGAAGGGATGATGCTTTGGTTCGTTATCAACCCATCCCGGTTCAGCCAACAATGTCGGTTGACAGAGGCACCGGGCTTGCTTTCAGTTCCTGGGGAGTATCGTGCCTTATTCCGGCTCTCCGTAACGTGCATCTACCCAAGGATTTCAAGGTTCCATGCAAAGTGCCTAATTACACGGCGGATCAGCCGCCTGAGGCGTGGATCGAGACTTATGAGATGGCAATGGAGATGCTGGATGTAGATGAAGCAGCTTGTGCAAAGTACTTCATGATGATGTTAGAAGGAACAGCCCGCACTTGGTTGAAAAATCTGCCAGCTAATTCCATCGAGTCATGGGATCAGCTGAAGGCCCGGTTTATATCCAATTTTAAAGACACGTGCAAATAGCCCATGTCCATTGTAGATCTGGACGCTTGTGTTCAGGGTGAGAACGAGTCCACAACTCATTGGGTGCGCCGGGTCTTAGAAGTTTTGCACTCGTCTGACCGAATTAACGCTGGCCAAGCGATTATCACACTGGAGCATAATTGCCGGTTTAAGTCACTGAAGGAGAAGTTGGGACGGCTCAACCGCCACTGCAACGACTTGGGAACCCTCATGGCAGCCTTGGTAAAATATGTCGATTTCGATAATACCAAGGATCCCGATTCTGACAATGAGGAACCGGAGAAGGGAAAGAAGAATGGCGGTGCGAAAGGACAGCAGCACAACCAGGGAGGCCATGGGAATAATGGTAAGCGTAAAGCGGATTCACATTTTGTGGCTAATGCTAATGTGCAGCATCGTAAGGGTAAACCGCCCCAGCGCGGTGGGGCGATGAATCTGGAACGCTTGTTGAATCAGCCCTGTCCAAAGCATGGTACCAAGGAGGTCCCTGCAACACATCTCTGGAAGGATTGTAACATTATGAAGGAGTTCAAAAATTCTGATCTTTTCTGGTATGATCAGGGCCCGTCGGGCGGTTCAGGTCCAGGTTTTCATGGTGGCGGCGGTTCAGGCTCTGGGTTTCAGAATAATCATAGCAATCAGAACAACCAAGGTGGTAATAACCAACAGAGTGATCAAGGGAATCAGCAGCAATCTGGTTACCAGAGTCACCGAAGCAGTTGAATGGTGGGCAATATCTTGTGTTCACCACTATTCTGTGCAAGCGTGATTAGAAGCTACACAAGAGGGTAGTCAATGCGGTTGAACCGGCAGTTCCACGTTATCTGCGGTGGTCGGAACAGCCTATTTTGTGGAGTAGGGATGATCATCCACCCCGGGTTGACAATCCGGGTCAACTAGCTCAGGTGGTGGCACCTCAGGTGGGAGGTTACAAGTTCACCAAAGTACTCATGGATGGAGGAAGCAGTATTAATATTCTGTAATATGAGACATTCCGCTGCATGGGGCTGACAGATAAGAATCTTAAACCGTCCAATACTATTTTTCATGATGTGGTACCAGGAAAATCGGCATATCCAGTGGGCAAGATTGCCTTGGAAGTTGTGTTTGGTGATGAACATGATTCTCGGTCCGAGACATTGACTTTTGAGGTTGTGAGAATCGAGAGCCCGTATCACGCATTGTTTGGGCGACCGGCTTATGCAAAATTCATGGCGAGGCCTTTGTTATATTTACTTGCAGCTCAAGATGTCGGGTCACAAAGGAACCATCACGGTTCATGGAAGTCGAAAAATCGCTTTGGATTGCGAAGAAAGTGATGCGGCTTACGCTGAGTCGGTTTGTGCTATAGAGGAGTTAAAGTTTTACAAGGAGAATGTTGATCCGGCAGATATGACCCCTCTGAAGAAGCCCACCACTGAGCATGACCAAACCCTACATTTCAAACTAGCTGATGAGACTAAGCTTGTTGACTTCGTACCTGGCGATTCGTCAAAGCAGTTCAGCATCATCACCAATCTGGATCCAAAATAGCAAATCGCGCTCATCGAGTTCATCCGTGAGAACCCGGACATTTTTGCATGGAAGCCTTCTGACATGCCAGGTTTACCGAGGGAACTCGCTGAGCACACTCTTAATATTGATCTGATGTTTAAAACCGGTTAAGTAATTTCTTCATCGCTTTAATGAATAGAGACGCAAGGCAATTGGGGAGGAGGTAGCCCGGCTGTTGGCTGCTGGGTTTATCGTTGAAGTGTTTCATCCTGAATGGTTGGCTAATCCGGTGCTGGTTCTTAAGAAAAACGGGACTTGGCGTATGTGTGTGGACTACACGGACTTAAACAAGGCTTGCCCGGCCGATCCTTTTGCTCTCCCGCGTATTGATCAGATCATTGATGCGACGGCGGGTTGTGAGCGCCTGAGTTTTTTGGATGCTTATTCAGGATATCATCAGATTAAAATGGCAGTTAAGGACCAGGAGAAGACAGCCTTCATCACTCCCTTTGGAGCCTTCTACTATGTTTCTATGCCCTTTGGGCTCAAGAGTGCTCAGGCAACTTATCAGCGTTGTGTGCAAAATTGTCTTCACACGTAGATTGGGCGTAATCTTCATGCCTATGTGGATGACATTGTGGTAAAATCCAGGAAAAAGGAGACATTAATAGCTGATCTCAAGGAGACGTTTGACAACCTTCGGGTTTACAAGATGATGCTTAATCCGGATAAGTGTGTCTTTGGTGTTCCGGCAGGCAAACTACTCGGTTTTCTTGTGTCTAACAGGGGCATTGAGGCTAATCCAGAAAAGATAAGGCAATCACATCCTTGGCTAAACCGACATGTATCAATGATGTTCAGCGTCTCGCAGGCCGGATTGCAGCCCTCAGCGGGTTTATCAGTCGTCTGGATGAGAAGGCCATTCCTTTGTATCAGATGCTGAAGAAGACGGATGATTTCCTCTGGAGTGATGCGGCCAATGCAGCCTTTGAGGAGTTAAAGCGGCAGTTGGTTGAACCGCCAGTTCTTGCAGCCCCAGTTGATCATGAGCCTTTACTATTATATGTAGCTGCCAATGCCCGAGCGGTCAGTGTGGCAATTGTGGTAGAGCGTAAAGAGGCTGGGAAGGAATATCCGGTTCGACGACCGGTATACTACATCAGTGAAGTTCTGATCGAGTCCAAACAACGCTATCCGCATTGGCAGAAGCTGGTGTATGGGGTTTTTATGGCCAGTCGAAAGCTCAAGCAGTATTTTCAAGGTCACCCCATCACAGTGGTTAGTTCTGCTCCCTTGGGCGATATCATCCAAAACAGAGAAGCAACTGGCCGGGTTGCAAAGTGGGCGATTGAGCTTGGTCCACACGGTTTGAAATATGTACCTCAGACAGCCATCAATGACTGGACCAAGTTGCAAGCACCAGAAGAGAAGCCGGATAATACGTACTGGACTATTCATTTTGATGGATCAAGACAGTTGGAAGGCTCGGGGGCTGGAGTTGTCCTTACTTCCCCTCGACGTGATAAAATTTGCTATGTCCTCCGCTTGATGTTTCCTTGTACTAACAATGCAGCTGAGTATGAAGCTCTCCTTCATGGTCTCCGTGTGTCTAAAGAGATGAACTTAAGTCGAGTTCGTTGTTTCGGAGATTCTGATCTGGTGGCTCAGCAAGTTTCTGGTACTTGGGATTCTAAGGATCCACTCATGGCGGCTTACAGACGTGAGGTAGATATCGTGGCGGGTCATTTCAAAGGATATCAGGTTGAGCATATTGATCGGCAAAAAAACGAAGCGTTGGACGCTTTGAGCCGGCTTGGATCTCAGCGTAAACCGGTACCTCCTAACACCTTTTTAGATATCTTACATAACCCGTCTGTTAAGTTGCCAACAGAAGAGGATTTGGCTGTTCCTGATCCGGAGGCTCAGTTGGTGGCCGCTTTACACGTTGTGCCGGATTGGACAGTTCCATATCTGGCATATATGAGCCGGGGTGAGCTACCAAATGATCAAGTTTTGGCCCGACAGATAGTCCGGCGATCCAAGTCCATGGTTATTCACAATGGCGAATTACACCGCTGTAGCGTTTCAGGCGTATTTCAGCGTTGTGTTTCTCCGGAAGAGGGCCAAGCGATTCTACAGGAAATTCATGAAGGGGATTGTGGTCATCATGCCAGTTCAAAGTCCCTAGTTGCAAAAGCTTTTCGTCATGGGTTTTACTGGTTGACAGCTCATGCTAATGCGGAGGATCTGGTCAAGCGATGTGATGCTTGTCAAAAAATTTCACGCAGAGCTCATGTTCCGGCTCAGGAACTTCGGATGATTCCTATCACTTGGCCTTTTGCTACTTGGGGGATTGATATAGTGGGACCCTTTAAACGTTCCCCAGACAAGAAGACCCACATGTTGGTGGCAGTTGATAAATTCACCAAGTGGGTTGAAGCGGAGCCTGTTAGCACGTGTGATGCAGCTACGGCGGTTCAATTTCTCAAAAAGATTATTTTCCGTTTTGGCTTTCCACACAGCATCATCACGGATAATGGTACCAACCTTTCGAGAGGTGAGATGGAGGATTTCTGTCATAGAGAACACATCCGGCTGGACCTAGCATCTGCTGCGCGCCCTCAATCCAACGGTCAAGCAGAGCGAGCTAATCAAGAAATTTTAAAGGGTCTTAAACCCCGGCTCATGATTCCTTTGAAGCGGACGCCGGGTTGTTGGGTGGAAGAATTACCTTCTGTGTTGTTGAGTATCAACACCACCCCCAATCGATCAACAGACTACACGCCTTTCTTTATGGTATACGGGGCAGAGGCGGTTCTCCCAAGTGATATACGTCATGATTCGCCTCGGGTTGCTAATTATGTTGAAGCGGACAATGAGCAAGCCCGCCAAGAAGCACTGGACCTGTTAGATGAGAAGCAGGATATGGCTTTGGCTCGATCAGTAGTTTATCAACAAGACCTACGACGTTATCACAGCCGACGGGTTAAGACGAGAACATTTCAAGAAGGTGACTTGGTGCTCTGGCTTATCCAGGATCAGACCGACATGCACAAGTTATCCCCGCCTTGGGAAGGACCCTTTGTGTTCAGCAAGAATCTATACAATGGATTATACTACCTCGTTGACGTTCGCGATGACTCACGCAACTCTGAGGAGGAGACCCGGCGGCCCTGGAACATAGCTCTCCTCCGGCCTTACTACACTTGAGCCATAGGCTCTTTTTATGTACATATTTTGACAATGTATATATTATCATCAATAAATAAATCAGCATCCTTGCTCTAAAGCGGGGCCTCTGCTATTTTTTCTCAAATATTCTTTGAGCTACATGGGGGCTTCAGCTGACAAAGCTGAGTACTACCTGTTAAACCGGCTATCACGCCACAAAGCTTGGGAGCTTCACACCCAAAGGGCCAAAGAGAGTTTAGATGCTATGAACAACTCAAACATAGGCACCTAATGAGCATAGCTCATCACGTTACTTGGGGGCTGCTTGGTCCAATACCAAGGAGTTTGAATGGACCCTTGTAGCTGGGTATCGACCCACGGCTTGGAAGCTTGGTATATTTACCTAAAACCCCGGGTTAACCTGCCTTCATCAAGTAAGACACTCCTATCCAGGACTAGGGTTTACATGGAGTCGTTTACAAGGAAGGAAATATAATATCCGGATCGCCAAGCTTGTCTTCCACGCAAAGGAGAGTCCCATCCGGACACGGGACGAAGTCTTGAGTCTTGTATCTTCACGCTCCAACAGTCCGGACAAAGCATACCGTCTGGCTGTCCGGATACCCCCTAATCCAGGACTCCCTTAGTAGCCCCTGAACCAGGCTTCAATGACAATGAGTCCGGCGTGCAGTTTTGTCTTCGGCATTGCAAGGCGTGTTCCATCTCTGAATACTCCAAAATAATTATCGAACACTTAGACCGTGTCCGGATATTCAAGATGATCTTCACATACCATCGTAGGGAGCATAACATAAATCTAATCTGCTGGCAATCTTTGTCCGTCGTGTCCTTGTATTGTGGCCTGGCCCAACACGAACCGATTTTTCTTAGCCCACCTCGATACACGTTGCGAGGCGGTTTTATTGGCACGCCCTGTCAATACGTGCGTGCGCAACCCCACGACGACTGTTGGTATGACTTAGTGTTTTTAGATAAGTCCCAAGCGGTCACGCTGAGGACTCTTGATATTCACCGCCCTTTTAAAGGGGCCGAGGCCTATACCTCTTTTCCACGACCCTTGCACCCTTTCGCATGTCGAGTTCTAACACCTGAGACCCAAACTCAAACACCCTAGATCCTCCAATATGTCTGGATCCAACCTTCAAGGCAGGTGGGAGGCCTCCTCGGTCAAAGAGGAGGACATTGCGAGGCTTAGGGAGGTCGGATATCTAACTGCTGACATCCAGCACAGGCTTCCTGCTCCAGGGCAGGTCATCCCAACTCCCGAGGCTAATGAGAGCGTCGTATTTGTTCCTCACTTCCTCTGCGGCTTGGGACTCACCCTTGATCCCTTTGTGAGGGGGCTCATGTTCTATTATGGGTTAGATTTTCATGATCTAGCTCTGGACGCTATCCTCCATATCTCGTCGTTCATCATTGTGTGCGAGGCTTTTCTCCACGTCACTCCACACTTCGGCTTATGGCTCAAGACCTTCAATGTGAAGCCGAAGATGATCGAGGGGCGACATGCGGAGTGCAGAGGTGCCATAATAAGCAGGAACGCCGATGCCCCATGGCCAAAGGGTTCTTTCCCAGAGGTATCCGATTTATGGCAGCGGAGGTTGTTTTATGTCATGGCTCCCAGAGGCACAAAGTGGGTGGCTGCCCCCGACTTCCGCTCGGGCCCTCCATCACAAGTGGCATCATGGACCAACGTAGGACGGGATTGGGGGCCTGCTAGTGATGTACCAACACTGCAAAGCCGTATCCGGGAGCTTCTTGAGAGGGACATTAACCTTGTCAGCATAATTCAGGTAACTCTAATCCGACGGATGTTGCCGTCCAAACGCAGGCCCCTGTAGATATGGGAATTCAATCCAGAGGGTCCATGGACTATTCTGCACTACTTCGGCCTGACGCTCGAAGGGATGTGTAAATTATTCTTCGGACCACAAGTAAAGTGTCCGGACACCATCGAGGATGCGGGCCTAAGCTGCAATCGCCCAGATACCCAAGTAAGTAACCCCAAAACCGAATACTTCATTTATATTTATCATAATCATGATTCTGAAAATACTCCGTGGCCAGGAATGGCTCAGCAAGGCGGAGAGAATCAGGTGTCCGGTGCCACTTCCCGAAGGCTCTCCTAGTCCTACCATAGCCAAGATGCTTGGCCGGGCGCTTAGCAAAATGCCCTCTGGGAAAGACGAAGGGAAGAACAGATAAGTCGAACTTCACACACTGCACATCCAAACCGGGGGAATTGCTACCTCCCCTAAGGAGGATGGTTGGGGAGGGGAGTCTAAAGCCTCCTCCCCGCGCGGGAAGAAGAGGGCCGCCTCCAAAGACTTGGAGACGGAGGTGCCCAAGCAGGGGAAGAAAGCTTCACCAGGGGGCCTTGCCCCGAAGGGCGCCCTTACCGCATCATGCCTCCAACAGGCCAGCCCTCAACCGAAATGTGAGTTAATCGTAAATTCGAAGGTACTGCATTTCTCCGAGTACAATAACCAGGATCCATTCTTTGCAGTCCAGCCAACAGCTCTTCTCGACAGAGTTCGTCTTCGGGGACCTTCCTCTGGAGATGATGGAGAGTGAGACCCCACCAACCTCTCCACCTCATGAGGCGGGCGACCCTGAGGTGTCGTCACGGAGGAGTCCGGATCTGCTGAAGCCAGAAGCTACTCCTTCGGTCGCCCTGAGCCCAGAGCATTCGGTTCCCACGGGGGGCAGTGAGAAGGGTCCAGCACAGGTCGGTGTCCGAGCGGATACACTGACGGGCCTTCTGGAGCGAGTTGCTCTGTCGGAGGAGCACTGTTCATTAATGAGCATGGTGCTCAAGAAGATTTCATCCGCCACAAGCGGTTTGAGTGAAGCATTTACGAGCTTGCTCAGAGGCTTTGAGGTATGTAATGAAAAATACATAATTTTTTGGCTGTGAGGCATGCACTAGGTGTGCTCCATATGGATAGTAGCCCCTGAGACTCTGGTTGCCCGCTCTAGGAGGAAAACGGTGGATCATATTGTGTAAGTAATGATTGCGTTGTATATATGCACAGGTGTCTATGGATCTGGGAGCTGACCGTTCTGTTGAAGTTGCCGAATTGAGGAGGCTGATTGGAGTTATAGATGCAGACATCACGCTTGTGAACGAGTTGCTTGATGAGTCACAAGGTATGTGATCTGCTTTCCTTTATAGGAAAAATTAAAATGAGTATAATATTGATGTGATATGTGTGGGCTGCAGATGGTGCTGCTGTTGTGGAAGCCCTGAGGGCGGAGCTTGCCCAGGCCAAGGAACAAGCTCGGGCTAGTAATGTGGCTGCCCTAAAGGCGGCCGAAGAGTTGAGAGCCGAACAGGGTGCTCATCACCGAAGCAAAGACAAGATAGCCGAAATTGCTGTGGAGTTGAAAAATGCTGCCGACCGGTATAAGCTCCTTGAAAAGGAGAATCAGATTAATTCAGCTGACCTAAACAAGGTACTGAATGCAGCCAAGGAATGCGGACCAAAATCAGGGATGTGTGGGAGGAGCTTTGACAGGCCGGGAAAATCGTGGCTGGGAACCCCTATTTATTGCGGATGAAGTTTTTGGATCCGAAGTATGCTCCCCTAGATCGACACTGGAGTCCTACAACCGCGTATGCGGACTTGGCGAAGAGTACAGCTGATGTGCCCATGTTTTTCGAAGATCAAGGTGATAAAGAAGTGGAGAAGCTGTTCTGGTCGCAATTTAATGCTCCCGCGCGCCCATTGCCATTGAGTGAGAAGATGGCTGCTATGGCTGAGCTTCATAGGTTGTCCGGGCTTGCAATGCGGTCTGTAATAGACCATCTTTGGCCGAAGGGTCCTAAGCCGGACAGTTATTTTGGTTTGGTGCAACAATTCCTCAGTGCCATACCTCAGATCGATGCCATGAGGAGGTCGGCGTGTATAGAGGGTGCACGGATGGCACTTCCCCGTGTTAAAGCATATTGGACAGATATGCAGGCCACCATCATTGTGACCCAGAATCCGGCGGGAGGCCAGGATCCGACCGAGCACTACTTGGAGCAAGTAGCAGAAGGCGCTCGTTCGATAGAGGCTCTGTGCTTGAAGAATGTCATGTTCGAGTGACAAATCGTGTCATTGTAAAAACAATGTTATTTTGATTATGAGGCTATATTTATACTTTGTGCCAGAAAGTATTAGTGTGCCTCCTGTGCGGCGTTTTTATGTATATGTGTAATCTGAAAGTTAGCAGTCGTTGGCTTCAGCCCCCACGCATACAATGCGGGGGTGTTCGCGAAAAATATGCGTAATCACACTTGATCCAACATCTTGGTCCATTAATGAGGTGATCGTACGTCGAACTAGGCAACCAGACTATATAGTTGTAACACTTTCACTTAGCCATAGGAGTTTGACTGTGGGGCTACTATGTAGCCCCTGGTACCTTCACGTGCATCCGAATATGGGCGCGTGTGTACATGACCGGGGAACGGTCCTTCGTTAATGCGGAGGAATCCTAAAGATTCCAGTAAGTCTTCAAGTGGTTGAACAGTCTCTCGCTATATCATGACAGTTAGTTTTCGGCTTTCTCTACTGAGGTGCTCGTCCGCAATAACCGGGGCACAATTGCAGTAGTTCTCCTTTGGCCGCCTTAGCGGATAAGAACGGAACGTAAGGTGGAAAACCCAAGAGCCGGGCAAACCCAACATTTGACCAAAGACATGATTCAAAGCTGATGCATATAAGGCCAAACTCATGACGCCGAACACTCCCAAAGGTATTCGGACTTTGCAATATAAAATGGGCTGAGGAATTCCCTTTCATTATGAACCCTGTAGTTCCTAGTACGTGCATTAGTATGTTGTGGCGAAATGCCAATAACGGTAGTACCCTCTGTGGGTATAGTACCCATGGGATGTGAAAACAACAAGAGGCAATAAAAAAGGTTTACACAGGGGCTTAATCTAAAGAGAAACCTTTAAGCGGGGCCCTGCTGTACGTCTGCGCCTTTGTCTCTGTTGTGCCGTTTCCTGGAAGGGCATCGCGCGAATTGTGTCTGTGAAAAAGAAAAAATCATGTAGGAGAATATACCATAAGCGTGCAATGGATAGTAAAAGTGTAAGACATTGGCCTGTTAATAATGTCAAGCCAACAGTGGGGCTGTATTAAATATCTATAGCCCCTGGTGTCCTCTATAGGATTACGTACATGGTGCCCTAGCTCAGGTTTATCCGGGCTGCCGGACTCGTCTAGCCGTGTCCGTGGTCTTAACGACCAGCCATGCTTTCTAGTATTGGAGGCCGCTTAGAGTCCGACTGCTAGAGCCATCGCGTATTCCTCCGCGCGTGAGGAGCGCTCTGTGTTTCCATTAACGGTGATGACGCCACGTGGACCGGGCATTTTGAGTGTGAGGTAGGCGTATTCCGGTACTGCGTTGAAGCGGGCGAATTCCATTCTCCCAAGCAATGCGTGATAGCCGCTTTGGAGGGGGGCAATGGTGAAGAGTAGTTCTTCGCTTCTGGAGTTGCTGGGGGAACCAAATTTTACCTCCAGTATGATGGAGCCCCTATTGTGGGCTTCAACGCCTGATATCACCCCTTCAAAGGCAGTGTTGCTTTGTCTGATTCTGGATGGGTCTATCCCCATCCTGCAGACAGTGTCCTGGTATATTTAATTGAGACTACTGCTGCCGTCCATGAGGACACGAGTGAGATGGTATCCATCGATTATCGGGTCGAGCACCAAGGCAGCTGATCCTCCATGCAGCATACTAGTCGAGCAGTCCCTGTGATCGAAGGTGATCGGGCAGGCCGACCAGTGGTTAAGTTTGGGGGCGACGGGCCTTACAGCATATGCATCTCTGAGTGTGCGTCCGCGCCTTCTTGTGGGTGTGTGAGTGAGGGAGTCTTGGATTAGGGGGTATCCGGATAGCCGAACTATATACATCGCCCGGACTATTGAAGTGTGAAGATACAAGACTCAAGACTCCGCCCCGTGTCCGGATGGGACTCTCCTTTACGTGGAGGACAAGCTTGGCAATCCGGATATTGTATTTCCTTCCTTATAACCGACTCCGTGTAAACCCTAGCCCTCTCTGATGTCTATATAAACCGGAGAGGTTGGTCCTTAGAAGGGCGATCACAATTACCATCATAATCATTATAGGCTAGCTTCTAGGGTTTAGCCTCTACGATCTCGTGGTAGATCTACTCTTGTACTACTCATATCATCAGTATTAATCAAGCAGGAAGTAGGGTTTTACCTCCATCGAGAGGGCCCGAACCTGGGTAAACATTGTGTCCCGTGCTTCCTGTTATCATCAGCCAAAGACGCACAGATCGGGACCCCCTACCCGGTGTCGGTGTCAAAACCGGCGGATCTCAGGTAGGGGGTCCTGATCTGTGCGTCAAGGCCGATGGTAACAAGAAGTAAGGGACACAGATGTTTACCCAGGTTCGGGCCCTCTTGATGGAGGTAAAACCCTACTTCCTGCTTGATTAATATTGATGATATGGGTAGTACAAGAGTAGATCTACCAGGAGATCATAGAGGCTAAACCCTAGGAGCTAGTCTATGATGGTATGAATGTAAATGTGATCGGCCTTCTAAGGACCAACCTCTCCGGTTTATATAGACATCGGAGAGCGCTAGGGTTTACATGGAGTCGGTTACAAAGAAGGAAATATAATATCCGGATCGGCAAGCTTGCCTTCCATGCCAAGGAAAGTCCCATCCGGGAATGGACCGAAGTCTTGAGTCTTGTATCTTCACGCTTCAATAGTCCCGACGTTGTACATAGTCCGGCTATCCGGATACCCCCTAATATAGGACTCCCTTAGTAGCCCCTGAACCAGGCTTCAATGACGATGAGTCCGGCGCGTAGTATTGTCTTCGGCATTGCAAGGCGGGTTCCTCCTCCGGATACTCCAAAATGGTTATCGAACACGTAGACTGTGTCCAGATCTGCAGGATGATCTCCATATGGTATAGATCTGATTTGCTGGCAATCTTCGTGCGTCGTGCCCTTGTATCGTGGCTCAGTCCAATGTGAAATGACGTCTCCTACCCCACAACGAGTCATGTTACGAGGCAGTTTTATTGGCACGTCCCGTCGAGGCAGAGATCGTGTCCCTTTTATCACGGGATATTCCATCAATATGAGCGTGCATGACCCCACGACAGCTGTTGGTATTACCCCGTGTGTTTTTAGATAAACCTCAAACGGTCACACCGGGGACTCTTGATATTCACCCTCTTTATAAAGGGGTCGAGACCTACACCTCTTTCTTCACCTTCATCGTGCCTTCTCGCACCTCGAGTTCTAACACCCAAAACCTAAGCTCCACCCCTCCGGAATCCGCCAATATGTCCGGATCTGATCCTCAAGGCCGGTGGGTCGCCTCCTAGATCGAGGAGAAGAACATTGCGAAGCTTAGGGAGGTCGGATACCTAACCGCAGATATCCCGCACAGGCTTCCTGCTCCAGGGCAAGTTATCCCCACGCCAGAGCCCAATGAGTGTGTTGTTTTTGTCCCACACTTCCTCCATGGTTTGGGTTTCACCCTCCATCCCTTCGTGAGGGGGCTCATGTTCTATTATGGGCTGGATTTTCATGATCTGGCTCCAGATGCTATCCTCCATATCTCGTCGTTCATTATCGTGGGCGAGGCTTTTCTCCATGTCAAGCCACACTTCGGCTTATGGCTCAAGACCATTAGTGTGAAGCCGAAGATGATCGAGGGGTGACACGTGGAGTGTGGAGGTGCCGTAATAAGCAGAAACACCGATGACCCATGGCCGGAGGGTTCTTTCCCAGAAGTATCTGATGTATGGCAGCGGAGGTGGTTTTATGCTACAGCCCCAAGGGGCACAAAGTGGGTAGCTGCCCCCGAGTTCCGCTCAGGCCCCCCGTCGCAGTTGGCGTCCTGGACAAACGTAGGACATAATTGGGGGCCCGCAGGCGACGTACCAATACTGCAAAACTGCATCCGGGAGCTTCTCGAGAGGGGTATCAACCTTGTCAGCGTAATGCAAGTAATGTTAATCCAGCGGATGTTGCCGTGCCAGCGCCGGCCTCTTCGGATGTGGGAGTTCAATCCGGAGGGTCCGCGGACTGTGAAGCACTTCTTCGGCTTAAAGCTCGAAGAGATGTGCAAATTATTCTTCAGACGGAAGATAACGTGTCCGGATACCACCGAGGATGCGGGCCTAAGCTGCAATCGCCTAGATACTCAAGTAAGTAGCCTTGATACCAGACACCCTGTTTTGTATTTGTCAAGATTGTTTATTCTGAACATCATCCGCGTCCAGGAATGGCTCAGCAAGGCGGAGAGAATCAGGTGTCCGGCGCCACTTCCCGAAGGCTCGCCCGCCCCTACCATGGCCAAGATGCTCGACCGGGTACTCAGCAGAATGCCCTCGGGGAAAGACAAGGGGAAGGATGAGAGATCCGAACCCCACACACTACGCATCCGAACCGGGGATAGTCGGGGAGGAGAGGTCGAGGCCGCCTCCCCACGCGGGAAGAAGAGGTCCGCCTCCGAAGATTTGGAGGCAGAGATGCCCAAATTGGGGAAAAAGGGATCCCCAGGGGTCCTTGCCCCGACAGGCACCCTCACCGCCTCATGCCCTCCAATGGGACGGCCCTTCAACGAGTCGTAAGTCAATCATTAACTTAAAGGTACTGTATTTCTCTTGGATCAATGACCAGGACTCAACTTTTTGCAGTCCGGCTGGCAGCTCTTCTCAACAGGGATCATCTTCGGGCGACCTTCCTCCGGAGATGATGGAGAGCGAGACCCCACCCGCCTCTCCGGTTCTTGACGCGGCCAACACCGAGGTGTCATCATGGAGGAGCCCAGATCCGCCAAGGCCGGAAGCCAATGCGTCAGCCGCCCTAAGTCCGAACGTACTGACGGGCTTACTGGAGCGAGCTGCGCTCTCGGAGGAGCACCACTCATTAATGAGCGCAGTGCTCAAGAAGATTACATCCGCTACAAGCGGTTTGAATGAAGCAATCACAAGCCTGCTCAGAGGCTTTGAGGTATGTAATGGAAAACTCACTATTTCTTTGGTTGTAAGGCACATGCTAGGTCTGCTCCATATAGATAGCAGCCCCTGAGACTTTGGTTACCCGCCCTAGGCGGCAAATGGGGGATCATAAACCAATGATAGTGCTGTAAACGTGTGCAGGTACCTATGGGTCCGGCCGCCGGCCCATTCGTTGAAGTTGCCGAACTATCGAGGCAAATTGGGTCGATTGATGTCGATATTACTCTGGTGAATGAGCGGTTGGATACATCACAAGGTATGTGCCCTGTCTCCCATTGCATAGGAAAATATTAAGGTGGCATGTATTAATATAATTTGTTCGGACTGCAGATGGTGCTGCTGCCATGGAGGCCCTAAGGGCTAAAGTTGCTCTAGCCAAGGAACAAGCTCGGGTGAGCAATGCGGCTGCCCTAAAGGCGGCCGAGGAATTGAGAGCCGAACAGGCTGCTCGTCGCCGAAGCGAGGAAAAGATAGCCGAAATGGCTATCGAGTTAAAACATGCCGCTGACCGGTATGAGCTCCTGAAGAAGGAGCATGAAGATAAATATGGACCGAGCTCAGGGGTGCGCGGAAGGAGCTTCAACATGCCGGAACAATCATGGCTGGAGGCTCCTATTTGCTATGAACGAAGTTCTTTGATCCGAAGTACCCTCCCCTTGATGGATGCTGGAGCTCGCCGGACGCATACGCGGACCTGGCGAAGAGTACGACTGATGCTATGGAGTTCTTCAAAGATCAGGGTGAAAAGGAGGTGGAGAAGCTTTTTTGGTCGCAGTTCCATGCTCCCACTCGCTGATTGCCGTTAAGTGATAAGATGGATACTATGGCGGAGATTCACAGGCTGTCCGGGCTTGCGAGGCGGTCTGTAATAGATCATCTTTGGCTGAAGGAGCCTAAGCCGGACATCTACTTTCGTTTAGTGCAACAGTTCCTTGGGGCCGTGCCCCGGATCGATGCCATGAGGAGGTCAGCATGCATAGAGGGTGCGCGGATGGCCCTTGCACGCGTTAAAGCATATTGGACGGATATGGATGCCACTATGGTCGCGTCTCAGGATCCGGTAGGGGGTCAATATCCGGCCGGGCACTACTTGGCGCAGGTCACAGAGGGTGCCCGCCTGATAGAGGCACAGTGCCCGAAGAATCTCCTCTTTGAGTGATGATTCAAATATATATATATATATATATATATATATATATATGTGTGTGTGTGTGTGTGTGTGTGTGTGTGTGTAATTCGAAAGATAGCAGTCGTTGGCTTCAGCCCCCACGCATACAACGCGGGGGTGTTCACCAAAAAAATGTGCCTGATCACTCTTTATCCAACGTGTTGGTCCGGCAAGGAGGTGATCACGTGTCGAACTAGGCAACCGGACTATATAGCTGTAACACTTCCGCTTGGCCGTGGGATTCTAATATTGGGGCTACTATGTAGCCCCTGGTACCATCGCGTGCATCCGAATACGGGTGTGTATGTACCTGGCCGGGAAATGGCCCTTCGTCAATGCGGAGGATTCCTAGAGATTCCAGTGATTCATCGAGTGGTTGACCAGTCTCTCGCTGTATCATGACGGTCAGTTTTCGGCTTTCTCTACTGAGGCGCTCATCCGGAATAACCAGGGCACAATCGCAGTAGTTCTCCTTTGGCCACCTTAGCCGATTATAACGGAACATAAGGTGGCAAACCCAGGAGCTGGGCAATCCCAACATGTGACCAAAGACATGGTTCGGAGCTGATGCATATAAGGCCAAACTCGTGACGCCGAACAGTCCCGAAGGTATTCAGACTTTCTAACAGATGATGGGCTCAAGAATGCCCATTCATTATAAACCCTGTTTGTCCAGGTGCGTGCATTAATCTGTCATGGCGTAATGCCGAAAACGGCAGTATCCTCTGTGGGTATGGAACCCGTGGGATAATGAAACAACAAGAGGCAATAGAAAAGGTTTACACATGGGCTTAATCTAAAGAGAAACCTGTTGGACGGGGCCCTGCTGCACGTCTGCGCCTTTGTCTCTGTTGTGCCGCATCCTGGAGGGGTATCGTGCGAACATTGTCTGCTGAAAGAGGGGATCTCATGGAAGAGTGCAACGTAAGTGTGCGATGGATAGTAGAAAATGTAAAATGCTGGCCTGGCAATAAGGTTGAGGCGATAGTGTGGGGCTTTATTATTAGCCCCTGGTGTCCACTATAGGATTACATATACAATGCCCTTGTTTAATGTGGGCTGCCGGACTCGTCTAACCGTGTCCGTGGTCTTAACGACCTAGTATAATTTTGTTAGAGGCCGCTTATAGTCCGACCGCTAGGGCCATCGCGTATTCCTCTGCGCGTGAAAAGTGCTCCATTGTTCCGCTAACGGTGATGATGCCGCGTGCATCGGGCATCTTGAGTGTAAGGTAGCCATAGTGCGGCAATGCATTGAAGCGGGCGAAGGCCGTTCTTCCAAGTAATGCTTGATAGCTGCTTTGGAAGGGTGCGATGATCAAGACTAGTTCTTCGCTTCTAGAGTTACCCGGAGAGCCGAATGTTACCTCCAGTATGACGGAGCCCTTGCTATAGGCTTCAATGCCTGGTATCACCCCTTCAAAGGTGGTGTGAATCTTGCTGATTCTGGATGAGTCTATCCCCATCCCGCGGACAGTGTCCTCATGTATTAAATTGAGACTGCTGCCACCGTCCATGAGGACGTGAGTGATATGGTATCCGTCGATTATTGGGTCAAGCACCAAGGCGTTTGATCCTTCGCGCCAAATACTAGTCCGGCCGTCCAGGTGATCGAAGGTGATTGAACAAGACATCCAGTAGTTAGGTGTGGGTACGATGGACTCTATATCACGTGCGTCTTTATGGGTGCGTTCGTGCCTTCCCAAGGATGTGCGAGTCGCGTGGATCATGTTCACTGTTTTAACCTCTGACGGGAATGTTTTCTGTCCCCCAGTGTTCGGTTGGCGAGGTTCGTCCTCGTCTTCACTTGGTGTTTCCCTTCCCTTGTGTTCGGCGTTTAGTTTGCCGGCCTGCTTGAAGACCCAGCACTCTCTGTGCGTGTGGTTCGCAGGTTTGTCGGGGGTGCCATGAATTTGGCATAGTCTGTCCAGAACTCTCTTCAAACCGGACGGTCCCTCTTTACTGCCTTTAGGTTGCTTATTTTGCTAGTTAGGTCAAGAGCCTCGGAATCCGGCATTAACCGTTGTGTTGTCCGGGCTCTCATCCTTGTTTTCGCGTTTGTTTTTATTACGCCGTGGCTTCCCGTTGCCATCCCTTACTTGGGATGTGCTAGGGTCGCTGGTGCCTTTACGGGCGAGCCAACTATCTTCTCCCGCACAAAAGCGGGTCATAAGGCTTGTTAGGGTTGCCATTGTCCTTGGCTTTTCTTGGGCGAGGTGTCTGGTGAGCCACTCGTCCCGGATGCCGTGCTTGAATGCCGCTAAGGCTTCGGCATCCGAGCAGTAAATGATTTGATTCTTCTTAGTGAGAAATCTGTTCCAAAGCTTGCGGGCGGACTCTCCGGGTTGTTGGATTATGTGACTTAAATCGTCAGCATCTGGAGGCCGGACATAAGTCCCTTAAAAATTGGCCCTGAAAGCGTCCTCTAGTTCCTCCCAGCTCCCGATTGAATTTTCGGGGAGGCTTTTCAACCAATGCCGAGCTAGTCCCTTCAGTTTGAGGGGGAGGTATTTGATGGCATGGAGGTCATCTCCACGAGCCATGTATATGTGGAGGATAAAGTCCTCGATCCAGACCCCTGGGTCTGTCGTTCCGTCGTATGCCTCTATGTTTACAGGTTTAAAGCCTTGTGGGAATTCATGGTCCAGTACTTCATCAGTAAAGCACAGGGGGTGAGCAGCCCCTCTGTATCTGGACGCGTTGTGGCATGCCGTCGGCTGTTGTTGTGTTCGGTGTTTGTTCCGAACTGGTGTTTGGTTGTCATAATTGTTTTGACGACCATAGTCCTTCGCTGGTGTGTGGTTTTAAGCCGTTGCTTCTGCTTCTTCAGACTTCTCGCTGTAGCCGTAAGCTTTGTGTGGAGGTTCTTTCATTCCACGCGTTCTTCCGGAATGATGAATGTGTCATTGTCTGGATTGTCTTCTTGTCCTGGGCCGGATTGGTGAACTCGTCCCTCTGGATCGTTTTCTTCGGGCGTATGACCCGGATTATGTTCGGCGTGACCTGGTTCGTCCTGCTCCATCACTGGTTCTGTTTGGTCGTTATTGCCTTCATGGTTGACTGGAGTATCCATTCTTCTGGCGCTCTTGCTGATATTGTTACTGTTGCCGGATTTGGAACATCGTTTGCACCGTCGCTTTGGTTTTTGCCCAGGGGTGTTATCTTCCGGATTGTCACCGTCGCCTTCCTTGGGCGTATCCACCATGTATATGTCGTGTGGCGAGGCGTGAATCCGGCACCACATAGATTCCGAGTCTTCTCCTGCATCGTCATCCATATCGTTGATGTCTTCGGAGTTGAAGTCCAGCACGTCGGTTAAATCATCAACCGTGGCTATCAAGTGGGTGGTGGGTGGGCAACGAATGTCTTCGTCGCCTGCTTCCTACTCGAGCCGGACATAATTCGCCCCGAGATTCTCTGTCAAAGAGAGGGTTTTGAATGAGTTTAGTATGTCGCCGAAGGGCGAGTGCTGAAAGATGTCCGCCGCGGTGAACTCCATCACCGGAGCCCAAACGGGATCGGCGGGCCCGGGGATGCACGGACTGGAGCGTACAACCGGACACAAGTCCAGGGGCCTGGGGTCACCGCTTTCCTCAAAAGTGAAGCCTGTGTTCGGCTCCATCGCCGATGAGGGTACGGCCTGTGGGGCGGTGTCGAGCCCTTCGTCTTTAGGCAACGCAACCTGTCCCGGATTTAGGTCCGGGGCTTCTGCCGGGGTGATATTCCAAGCAACGTCTGACAGCAGGACTAAGCCGTGCTCATCGTGACTGTTCAGCGCTTCTGGCGCTGGCCCGAATCCGCCTAAGATCAAGTCTCCTCGGGTATCCGCCGTGTGGTTCAGGTTTCCGAACCCGATTTGAGGGCCAGGGGCATAGCTATCGATCTGCTCCAAGTGGCCAAGCGATTTGGCCCGCAGCGCGAAGCCGCCGAACATGAAGATCTGTCCGGGGAGGAAAGTCTCACCCTGGGTAGCGTCGTTAATGACGACCGAAGGAGTCATCGAGCCTGACGGCGACGTCACAGAGGAACTCTCAATGAAAGCAACAATGTCGGTGTCAAAACCGGCGGATCTCGGGTAGGGGGTCCTGATCTGTGCGTCAAGGCTGATGGTAACAAGAAGTAAGGGACACAGATGTTTACCCAGGTTCGGGCCCTCTCGATGGAGGTAAAACCCTACTTCCTACTTGATTAATATTGATGATATGGGTAGTACAAGAGTAGATCCACCACGAGATCGTAGAGGCTAAACCCTAGGACCTAGCCTATGATGGTACAAATGTAAATGTGATCGGCCTTCTAAGGACCAACATCTCCGGTTTATACAGAGACCGGAGAGGGCTAGGGTTTACATGGAGTCGGTTACAAAGAAGGAAATATAATATCCGGATCGCCAAGCTTGCCTTCCATGCCAAGTAAAGTCCCATCCGGACACGGGCCAAAGTCTTGAGTCTTGTATCTTTACGCTTCAATAGTCCGGACGTTGTACATAGTCCGGCTGTCCGGATACCCCCTAATCCAGGACTCCCTCACCTGGGATCCGCCGGTTTTGACACCGACATTGGTGCTTTCATTGAAAGTTCCTCTGTGTCGTCGCTGCAAGGCTTGATGGCGCCTTCAATCATCATCAACGACACGGTCCAGGGTGAAACTTTTCTCCCCGGACAGATCTTTGTGTTCGGCGGCATCGCACTGCGGGCCAATTCGCTTGGCCATCTGGAGGAGATCAACAGCTACGCCCCTGGCCGCCACATCCATTTCGGAAACCTAAACTACACGGCGGATATTAGCGGAGACTTGATCTTCGACGGATTCGGGCGTGTGCCAGGAGCACCAGAAAGTCACGATGAGCATGGCTTAGGCCTGCTGTCGGACTATGCCCAGGACATCACTCCCGCAGTAGCCCCCGACCTAAATCCGGAGTAGGCTGCGCGACCTAAGGACGGAGGGATGGACCCCGCCCCGCAGGCCGCACACTCATCAGCGGTAGAGCCGAACACAGGCCTCACTTCTAAGGAAGCCTGTGACTCCGGACCCCCGGACTCGTATCCGGTTGTAGTTTCCAGTCCGCGCGCTCCGAGCCCGCCGATCCTGGTTGGGCTCCGGTAATGAAGTTTACCGCTGCGGATATCTTCCAGCACTCGCCCTTTAGCGACATGCTGAACTCATTACAGTCTCTCTCTTTGTTAGGAGGCTCTTGGTCGAACTATGTCCGGCTCGAGTGGGAAGTAGACGATGAAGGAATTCATTGCCCACCCACCACCCACTTCATTGCCACGGTTGATGATCTAACTGACGTGCTTGACTTTGACTCCGAAGGCATCGACGGTATGGACAACGATGCAGGAGACGATTCAGAATCTCTGGGGCACTGGACTACTACCTCGTCACACGATATATACATGGTGGATACGCCCAAGGAGGAGGACGGAGAAAATCCGGAAGATAAAACCCCCGGGCAAAAGCCAAAACGACGGCGCAGACGGCGCTCAAAGTCCAGCAACAGTAAAAATAGAGACAAGAGCGCCAGAAAGATCGACATACTAGTCAACTTCAAAGAAAACAACGACCACACGGACCCAGCGATGGAGTAGGACGAGCTAGGTCACGCCGAGCCTAGTTCGGAGCAGACGCCCGATCACAATGATCCCGAGGGACGAGTCCATCAAACCGCCCCAGGATAAGAACACGGTCCAGACGATGATGCATTCATCATCCCGGAACAACACGTGGAACGAGATAACCTCCACAGAAAGCTTATGGCCATAGCGATAAGTCTAAAGAAGCAGAAGCAACGGCTCAAATCCGCACAGGAAACACTCAATCGCAGATGGAATAAAGTGCTAGACACTGAAGAAAGATACGGAGACGGTCGCCATACAAAGAGTTATCCAAAACGTAAGCTACTGCCAGAATTCGACGATGAGGCCGTTCCACCAAAGAATAACACGACCAGGTGGCCAGACACACCACTTCATAACATCAACAGAGCGGCTGCTGACGCCGCGCACGATTTGCGTGAGCACCTGAAAGCCGGCGCGGCCAGGTCCATCTACGGATCTAAAGGACACACCCCAACGAGGGACTATGGTCACCAGAACAATCATAGCAACCAAATACCAGTTCGGAATAAGCACCGGACACAACAACAGCCGACCGCATGCCACAACACGTCCAGATACAGAGGGGATGCTCACCCCCTATGCTTCATCGAAGAAGTACTGGACCATGAATTTCCACAGGCTTTTAAACCTGTAAATATAGAGGCATACGACGGAACGACAGACCCAGGGGTCTGGATAGAGGATTTTATCCTGCACATACACATGGCTTGTGGGGATGACCTCCACGCCATCAAATACCTTCACCTCAAACTAAAAGGACCAGCTCGACACTGGTTGAAAAGCCTCCCCGAAAATTCAATTGGGAGTTGGGAGGAACTCGAGGATGCTTTCAGGGCCAATTTTCAAGGGACTTATGTCCGGCCTCCGAATGCGGACGATTTAAGTCACATAATCCAACAGGCCGGAGAGTCCGCCCGCAAGCTTTGGAACAGATACCTCACTAAGAAGAATCAAATCATCGATTGTCTGGATGCCGAAGCCTTAGCGGCATTCAAACACAGCATCCGCGATGAGTGGCTCGCCATACACCTCGGCCAAGAAAAGCCAAGGAGAATGGCAGGCTTAACAAGCCTTATGACCCGCTTTTGCGCAGGTCAGGATAGCTGGTTGGCCCGTAAAGGCACCAGCGACCCAAGCACATCCGAAATAAGGGATGGCAACAGGAAGCCAGGGCGTAATAAAAACAAATGCCAAAACAAGGAAGAGAGCCCGGACAACACAATGGTCAATGCCGGATTCAGGGGCTCTCGACTCGATCAGGAAAAGAAGCCATTTCAAGGCAGCAAAGAGGGACCGTCCGGTCTGAACAGAGTCCTGGACAGACTATGCCAAATTAATCGCACCCCCGACAAACCTGCGAACCACACGCACAGAGAGTGCTGGGTCTTCAAGTAGGCCGGCAAATTAAATGCCGAACTCAAGGGAAGGGAAACACCAAGTGAAGACGAGGATGAACCTCGCCAGCCGAACACTGGGGGACAGAAAAAATTCCCGCCAGAGGTTAAAACAGTAAACATGATCCACGCGTCTCACACATTCACGGGAAGGCACGAAAACGCGCTCAGAGACGCGTACGATATAGAGCCCATCGTACCCACACCTAACTACTGGACGGCTTGTCCGATCACCTTCGATCGCACTGACTGCCTAACTAGTATTCAGCGGGAGGATCAGAGGCCTTGGTGCTTGACCCAATAATCGACGGATACCATCTCACCCACGTCCTCATGGATAGCGGCAACAGTCTCAATTTAATATACGAGGACATTGTCCGCAGGATGGGGATAGACCCATCCAGAATCAGTCAAAGCAACACCACCTTTGAATGGGTGATACCAGGCTTTGAAGCCTACAGCAGGGGCTCCGTCGTACTGGAGGTAAAATTCGGCTCCCCAGGCAACTCCAGAAGCAGAGAATTACTCTTCACCATCGCACCCTTCCAAAGCGACTATAATGCATTGCTTGGAAGAACAGCCTTCGCCCGCTTCAACGCATTACCGCACTATGCCTACCTTACACTCAAGATGCCCGGTCCACGTGGCGTCATCACCGTTAACGGAAGCACAGAGCGCTCTTCACGCGCAGACGAAACACGCGACGGCACTAGCGGCCGGACTATAAGCGGCCTCAAATATCAGAAAACATGATTGGGCATTAAGACCATAGACACGGTTAGACGACTCCGGCAGCTCGGATAAAACTAAACCAGGGCACCGTATATGTAATCCCATAGAGGACACCAGGGGCTATAAATACTTAAAATAGTCCCACAACTTGGTTCAACCTTATTGGCAGGCCAACATCTTACACTCTTACTATCCATCGCGTACTTACATTGTACTCTCCTACACGAGTTTTCTTTTTTACAGACAACATTCACGCGATACCCTTCCAGGATATGGCACAACGGAGACAAAGGCGCAGACGTGCAGCACGACCCCGCTCAAAAGGTTTCTTTTTAGATTAAGCCCCTGTCTAAACCTTTTCTATTGCCTCTTGTTGTTTAAACATCCCATGGGTTCCATACCCACAGAGGATACTGCTGTTATTGGCATTTCGCCACGACAGACTAATGTACGTACCTGGAAATATAGGGTTTATAATGAATGGGCATCCTTCAGCCCATTTTTTGCTATAAAGTCCGAATACCTTCAGGAGTGTTCGGCGTCATGAGTTTGGCCTTATATGCATCAGCTTTGAATCATGTCTTTGGTTAAATGTTGGGTTAGCCCGGCTCCTGGGTTTGCCGCCTTACGTTTCGTTCTTATCGGCTAAGGCGGTCAAAGGAGAACTACTGCGATTGTGCCCTGGTTATTCCAGAGGAGCACCTCAGTAGAGAAAGCCGAAAACTGACTGTCATGATATAGCGCGAGACTGTTCAACCACTCGAAGACTTACCGGAATCTTTAGGATTCCTCCGCATTAACTAAGGACCGTTTCCCGGCCATGTACATATGCGCCCGGATTCGGATGCACGACTCCCATGGCTAAGCGAAAGTGTTACAGCTATATAGTTCGGTTGCCTAGTTCGACGTGCGATAACCTCCTTAATGGACCAAGACGTTGGATCAAGTGTGATTATGCATATCTTTCGCGAACACCTTCGCATTGTATGCGTGGGGGCTGAAGCCAATGACTGCTAACTTTCGTATTATAT
>NC_041389.1:429733864-429742783 GCF_002162155.2 Triticum dicoccoides
AGAGACACAATAATACTTTCGGGCAAAAAGTATAAATATAGCCTTGTAAGCAAAATAACATTGTCTTTACAATGATTCAATTTTTCACTCAAATAAGACATTCTTCGAGCACTGCGCCTCTATTAAGCGGGCACCTTCTGTTACGTGCGTTAAGTAGTGCTCGACTGGATACTGGCCTCTCGCCGGATTCTGGGTCGCTACAAGGGTGGCCTCCATATTTGTCCAATGTGCTTTAACGCGGGCAAGAGCCATTCGCGCACCTTCTATGCACGCCGACCTTATCATGGCATCGATCTGAGGTACGGCCCCAAGGAACTGTTGTACCAAACAAAAGTAACTGTCCGGCTTAGGCCCCTTTGGCCAAGGATGGTCTATTATAGACCGCATTGCAAGCCTGGACAACCTGTGAAGCTCCGCCACAACAGCCATCTTCTCACTTAACGGCAGCGGGCGCGCGGGAGCATTGAATTGCGACCAGAAGAGCTTCTCCACTTCTTTATCACCTTGATCCTCGAAAAACTTGGCGGCGTCAGCTGTACTCTTCGCCAAGTCTGCATACGCATCTGCAGGACTCCAGCGTCCATCCAGGGGAGCATACTTTGGATCCAAAAATTTCGTCTACAATAAGTAGGAGCCCCCAGCCGCAATTTTACCGTCCTGTTAAAGCTCCTTTCGCACACCCCTGACCTTGGTCCGCATCTCCTTGGTGGCATTAAGTGCCTTGTTTAGGTCGGCCGAACTAGCCTTATGCTCCTTTTCAAGGAGCGCATACCGGTCGGCGGCATTTTTCAACTCCACAGCCATTTCGGCTATATTTTCCTTGCTTCGGTGATGAGGAGCCTGTTCGGCTCTCAATTCTTCGGCCACCTTTAGGGCAGCCGCACTGCTAACCCGAGCTTGTTCCTTGGCCTGGGCAAGTTCCGCCCTCAGGGCTTCCATGGCAGCAACACCATCTGCAGTCCCAGCATATTGCATTAATACTATGCCCCTCTCATATATTCCTATACAACATAATAAGGAAAGCATAGCACACACCTTGTGACTCGTCCAGCCGCTTGTTCACCAGCGTGATATCGGCATCAATAGATCCGATCTGCCTCCTTAGCTCGGCAACTTCAACAGACTGGTCAGCTGTCGGACCCTTAGATACCCGCGCATATGCACAACACCATTATTACTATATGATCCCCCGTTTGCCACCTAGGGCGGGCAACCAGAGTCTCAGGGGCTACTATCCATATGGAGCACACCTAGCGCATGCCTCATAGCTGAAAAATAGTGTATTTTTTAACTACATACCTCAAAACCTCCGAGCAGGCTCATAAATGCTTCATTCAATCCGCTTGTGGCGGATGAAATCTTCTTGAGCACCATGCTCATTAATGAGCGGTGCTCCTCCAAGAGCGCAGCTCGCTCCAGAAGGTCTGTCATTATGTCCGGCCGGGCGTGTGCCAGGAGCACCGGAAAGTCGCGATGAGCATGGCTTAGGCCTGCTGTCGGACTATGCCCGGGACATCACCCCCGCAGTAGCCCCCGACCTAAATCCGGAGTAGGCTGCGCGACCTAAGGACGGAGGGATGGACCCCGCCCCGCAGGCCGCACACTCATCAGCGATAGAGCCGAACACAGGCCTCACTTCTAAGGAAGCCTGTGACTCCGAACCCCCGGACTCGTATCCGGTAGTAGTTTCCAGTCCGCGCGCTCACGAGCCCGCCGAGCCTGGTTGGGCTCCGGTAATGGAGTTTACCGCTGCGGATATCTTCCAGCACTCGCCCTTTATCGACATGCTGAACTCATTAAAGTCTCTCTCTTTGTCAGGAGGCTCTTGGTCGAACTATGTCCGGCTCGAGTGGGAAGTAGACAATGAAGGAATTCATTGCCCACCCACCACCCACTTCATTGCCACGGTTGATGATCTAACCGACGTGCTTGACTTTGACTCCGAAGGCGTCGATGGTATGGACAACGATGCAGGAGACGATTCAGAATCTCTGGGGCACTGGACTACTACCTCATCACACGATATATACATGGTGGATACGCCCAAGGAGGACGACGGCGACAATCCGGAAGATAAAACCCCCTGGGCAAAAGCCAAAACGACGGCGCAGACGCCGCTCAAAGTCCAGCAACAGTAAAAATAGAGACAAGAGCGCCAGAAAGATCGACATACTAGTCAACTTCAAAGAAAACAACGACCACACGGACCCAGCGATGGAGTAGGACGAGCTAGGTCACGCCGAGCCTAGTTCGGAGCAGACGCCCGATCACAATGATCCCGAGGGACGAGTCCATGAAACCGCCGCAGGACAAGAACACAGTCCAGACGATGATGCATTCATCATCCCGGAACAACGCATGGAACGAGATAACCTCCACAGAAAGCTTATGGCCACAGCGAGAAGTCTAAAGAAGCAGAAGCAACGGCTCAAAGCCGCATAGGAAACACTCAATGCAGATGGAATAAAGTGCTAGACACTGAAGAAAGATACGGCGACGGTCGCCATACAAAGAGTTATCCAAAACGTAAGCTACTGCCAGAATTCGACGATGAGGCCATTCCACCAAAGAATAACACGACCAGGAGGCCAGACATACCACTTCATAACAGCAACAGAGCGGCTGCTGACGCCGCGCACGATTTGCGTGAGCACCTGAAAGCCGGCGCGGCCAGGTCCATCTACAGATCTAAAGGACACACCCCAGCGAGGGACTATGGTCACCAGAACGATCATAGCAACCAAATACCAGTTCGGAATAAGCACCAGACACAACAACAGCCAACCGCATGCCACAACATGTCCAAATACAGAGGGGCTGCTCACCCCCTATGCTTCATCGAAGAAGTACTGGACCATGAATTTCCACAGGGTTTTAAACCTGTAAATATAGAGGCATACGACGGAACGACAGACCCAAGGGTCCGGATAGAGGATTTTATCCTGCACATACACATGGCTCGTGGGGATGACCTCCACGCCATCAAATACCTTCACCTCAAACTAAAAGGACCAGCTCGACACTGGTTGAAAAGCCTCCCCGAAAATTCAATTGGAAGTTGGGAGGAACTCGAGGACACTTTCAGGGCCAATTTTTAAGGGACTTATGTCCGGCCTCCGAATGCGGACGATTTAAGTCACATAATCTAACAGCCCGGAGAGTCCGCCCGCAAGCTTTGGAACAGATACCTCACTAAGAAGAATCAAATCGTCGATTGTCCGGATGCCGAAGCCTTAGCGGCATTCAAACACAGCATCCGTGATGAGTGGCTCACCATACACCTCGGCCAAGAAAAGCCAAGGACAATGGCAGACTTAACAAGCCTTATGACCCGCTTTTGCGCAGGCGAGGATAGCTGGTTGGCCCGTAAAGGCACCAGCGACCCAAGCACATCCGAAATAAGGGATGGCAACGGGAAGTCAGGGCATAGTAAAAACAAACGCCAAAACAAGGAAGAGAGCCCGGACAACACAACGGTCAATGCCGGATTCAGGGGCTCTCGACGCGATCTGCAAAAGAAGCCATTTAAAGGCAGCAAAGAGGGACCGTCCGGTCTGAACAGAGTCCTGGACAGACTATGCCAAATTAATCGCACCCCCGAGAAACCTCCGAACCACACGCATAGAGAGTGTTGGGTCTTCAAGTAGGCCGGCAAATTAAATGCCAAACTCAATGGAATGGAAACACCAAGTGAAGACGAGGATGAACCTCGCCAGCCGAACACTGGGGGACAGAAAAAATTCCCGCCAGAGGTTAAAACAGTAAACATGATCCACGAGACTCACACATCCATGGGAAGGCACGAAAATGCGCTCAGAGACGCGTACGATATAGAGCCCATCGTACCCACACCTAACTACTGGACGGCTTGTCCGATCACCTTTGATCACACTGACTTCCTAACTAGTATTCAACACGGAGGATCAGAGGCCTTGGTGCTTGACCCAATAATCGACGGATACCATCTCACCCACGTCCTCATGGATAGCGGCAACAGTCTCAATTTAATATACGAGGACACTATCCGCAGGATGGGGATAGACCCATCCAGAATCAGTCAAAGCAACACCACCTTTGAATGGGTGATACCAGGCGTTGAAGCCTACAGCAGGGGCTCCGTCGTACTGGAGGTAACATTCAGCTCCCGAGGCAACTCCAGAAGCGGAGAATTACTCTTCACCATCGCACCCTTCGAAAGCGACTATAATGCATTGCTTGGAAGAACAGCCTTTGCCCGCTTCAACGCATTACCGCACTATGCCTACCTTACACTCAAGATGCCCGGTCCACGTGGCGTCATCACCGTTAACGGAAGCACAGAGCGCTCTTCACGCGCAGACGAAACACGCGACGGCACTAGCGGCCGGACTATAAGCGGCCTCAAATATCAGAAAACATGACTGGGCATTAAGACCATAGACACGGTTAGACGAGTCCGGCATCTCGGATAAAACTGAACCAGGGCACCGTATATGTAATCCCATAGAGGACACCAGGGGCTATAAATACTTAAAATAGTCCCACAACTTGGTTCAACCTTATTGGCAGGCCAACATCTTACACTCTTACTATCCATCGCGTACTTATGTTGTACTCTCCTACACGAGTTTTCTTTTTTACAGACAACATTCATGCGATACCCTTCCAGGATATCGCACAACAGAGAAAAAGGCGCAGACGTGCAGCACGGCCCCGCTCAAAAGGTTTCTTTTTAGATTAAGCCCATGTGTAAACCTTTTCTATTGCCTCTTGTTGTTTAAACATCCCATGGGTTCCATACCCACAGAGGATACTACTGTTATTGGCATTTCGCCACGATAGACAAATGCACGTACCTGGAAATACAGGGTTTATAATGAATGGGCATCCTTCAGCCCATTTTTTGCTATAAAGTCCGAATACCTTCGGGAGTGTTCGGCGTCATGTGTTTGGCCTTATATGCATCAGCTCTGAATCATGTCTTTGGTCAAATGTTGGGTTAGCCCGGCTCCTGGGTTTGCCGCGTTACGTTCCGTTCTTATCGGCTAAGGCGGTCAAAGGAGAACTAATACGATTGTGCCCTGGTTATTCCGGATGAGCACCTCAGTAGAGAAAGCCGAAAACTAACTGTCATGATATAGCGCGAGACTGTTCAACCACTCGAAGACTTACCGAAATATTTAGGATTCCTCCGCATTAACTAAGGGCCATTTCCCGGCCATGTACATATGCTCCCGGATTCGGATGCACGCAAAAGTACTAGGGGCTACATAGTAGCCCCACCGTTAGACTCCCATGGCTAAGCGAAAGTGTTACAACTATATAGTTCTGTTGCCTAGTTCGATGTGCGATAACCTCCTTAATGGACCAAGACATTGGATCAAGTGTGATTATGCATATGTGACGCCCCCGATTCAATCGTACACTAATCATGCACGCAAACGTGTACGATCAAGATCAGGGACTCACGGGAAGATATCACAACACAACTCTAAAAACATAAATAAGTCATACAAGCATCATAATACAAGCCAGGGGCCTCGAGGGCTCGAATACAAGTGCTCGATCATAGACGAGTCAGCGGAAGCAATAATATCTGAGTACAGACATAAGTTAAACAAGATGCCATAAGATGGCTAGCACAAACTGGGATACAGATCGAAAGAGGCGCAGGCCTCCTGCCTGGGATCCTCCTAACTACTCCTGGTCATCGTCAGCGGGCTGCACGTAGTAGTAGGCACCTCCGGTGTAGTAGGAGTCGTCGTCGACGGTGGCGTCTGGCTTCTGGGCTCCAGCATCTGGTTGCGACAATCAGGTAGAAGGGAAAGGGGGAAAAGGGGGAGAAAAGCAACCGTGAGTACTCATCCAAAGTACTCGCAAGCAAGGAGCTACAATACATATGCATGGGTATATGTGTAAAGGGCCATATCAGTGGACTGAACTGCAGAATGCCAGAATAAGAGGGGGATAGCTAATCCTGTCGAAGACTATGCTTCTGGCAGCCTCCGTCTTGCAGCATGTAGAAGAGAGTAGACTGAAGTCCTCCAAGTAGCATCTCCAAGTAGCATCGCATAGCATAATCCTACCCGGCGATCCTCTCCTCGTCTCCCTGTTAGAGAGCGATCACCGGGTTGTATCTGGCACTTGGAAGGGTGTGTTTTATTAAGTATCCGGTTCTAGTTGTCATAAGGTGAAGGTACAACTCCAAGTCGTCCTGTTACCGAAGATCACGGCTATTCGAATAGATTAACTTCCCTACAGGGGTGCACCACATAACCCAACACGCTCGATCCCATTTGGCCGGACACACTTTCCTGGGTCATGCCCAGCCTCGGAAGATCAACACGTCGCAGCCCCACCTAGGCACAACAGAGAGGTCAGCAATCCAGTCTAAATCCTATGCGCAGGGGTCTGGGCCCATCGCCCATTGCACACCTGCACGTTGCGTACGCGGCCAGTGAGCAGACCTAGCAACCTCCATTACAAAGGAAGTTGCGTTAACATAGTCCAACCCGGCGCGCGCCGCTCAATCGCTGACGTCATGAAGGCTTCGGCTGATACCATGACGCCGAGTGCCCATAACTGTTCCCGCGTAGTTGGTTAGTGCGTATAGGCCAGTAGCCAGACTCAGATCAAATACCAAGATCTCGTTAAGCGTGTTAAGTATCCGCGAACGCCAAACAGGGCTAGGCCCACCTGTCTCCTAGGTGGTCTCAACCTGCCCTGTCGCTCCGCCACAAAGTAACAGTCGGGGGCCGTTGGGAACCCATGCCCACCTCTACCAGTATGGAGCCACCTGTCCTTTCAGCCCCCTCATCAGAATCACTTGCCGGTACTCATCAAGCTGACCCGACTTTAGTCACCATCTGTATAGTATGTATGTATGTATAGTATATACCCGTGATCACCTCCCTAGTGATCATGGCCCAATAGTATAGCAAGGCAGACTGACAAGAATGTAGGGCCAATGATGATAAACTAGCATCCCATACTAAGTATTCAGGATTGCAGGTAAGGTATCAACAGATGTAGCAACAATGTCAGGCTATGCATCAGGATAGGATTAATGGAAAGCAGTAACATGCTACACTACCCTAATGCAAGCAGTATAGAGGAGAATAGGCGATATCTGGTGATCAAGGGGGGGGGGGGGCTTGCCTGGTTGCTCTGGCAAGGAGGGATCGTCAACTCTGTAGTTGAACTGGGGGTCGCCGGAAGTCTCGATGTCTACCGGAAAGAAGTAACGGAGGGGGAACACAAACAAATAATAGAGCAATCAAAACAATACAAAGCGTAACATGGCAATACGCGGTGTTAGGTGTGCCCTAACACGGTAGTAGGTGATACCGGCGAAGGGGGGAAACATCCGGGAAAGTATTCCCGGTGTTTCGTGTTTTCGGACAGATGAACTAGAGGGGGAAAGTTGCGTGTTCGCTATGCTAGGGATGTTTGGCGGATGAACGGACCACGTATTCGGATTCGTCTCGTCGTTCTGAGAAACTTTCATGTATAAAGTTTTTCCATCCGAGATACGACTTATTTTCTATGAATTTTTATAGATTTTATCAATTTCTAGAAATAACAGATTTAATTTAATTCAAAATGCATATTGCGTCAGCATGACGTCACCTTGACATCAGCAGTCAACCAGCCAGTTTGACTGGTCAAGCTGACGCCCGGGACCCACCTGTCAATGACAGTGGGGGGGGGTTAACAGTGTTAAGAACTAATCTAAATTAGCCAACTAACCTACTGGGCCCACCTGACACGGGGTAATTAGGTTAAACTAATTAAATCAATTATCCTGAAATGTGGTTTGGTTAATTTAAAACGGGTGGGACCCATCTGTCTGTGGTACTGGGCGGCCTAGTCAGCATGTTGACCAAGTCAACATGGTCAACAGGGCCCACGGGACCCACCTGCAGGGACCCAGGGTTGGCCCCAGGGCGAGCCACGTCAGCGGGGTCGGCGTTTAGCCACCGGCGGCCACAAACGCGGCAGCGGCGCACTGGAGGCAGCGGGATTTGGCTACAGGCCACCAAAATTGACGCGGGGGGTCGCGTTCGAACGGGGAGTCGATGCCGCGTCGAGTGGTGATGCCGGTCGGAGTTGGGGCCGCCGGAGACGGCGTCGGCGATTAGCCCAGGCGACGACCGAAGCACAGGCAGGTTGGAGCCGGTGCTAGGAGGCACGAGAGGGGGCGCTGGTGGTTGCTACTGGCTCCTACGAGCGTTCTGAGCACGACAGCGATCTCAGACGAGGGCTGCGGCCACGGGGGTCACGGGGGCGAGCTTGACCGCGGCGGTCATCGGAGTACGGGCGCGGTCAGATCCGATGAAAGGGGAGTCGGGGGGATGTGCAGAGGGCACGGACGGCTTCGGCGTGACGGCCTGAGCACGTTCCCATGCTCGGCCGAGCACGGAACCGACGGTAGCGATGACAGCTAGTGTGGCGGCGATGAGGAGCTTCGGTCATGGCGGAAACAGCGCGGGGAGTGAGCTACGGGGGAAGAAAGAGATGCAGACGCTCACCGAGCGGCACACACGGAGGCCGGTGAATGGTTTAGTAGCAGCAGAGGGGCGTCACCGGAGTTGGTGAAGAACGACGGCGAAGCTCGTCGGAGCAGAGGAAGACGGCGGCGTCGTGGGCGTTGCGGGGCTCGATCCAGTCGTGTAGTCGAAGCAGAGGAGCGAGGCGGAGCTGTTGGACTCGTCGGAGAGGTGAACAGGCGACTGTGGTCACGTCTACTATGAGCGGTGGCGAGGAAGGCGCTCGGCCATGGCGGAGAGCGAGGAGCGGCGAGGTGGATCTGAGGGGAGAGGGAGAGGCCGAGAGGGAGCGTGAGGGGGCAAGTGGGAGAGAGGGGTGGAGACCGAGGCGTCGGGGTGGCCTTATCCTCTCCCGGCGTCGGCGTTGGCGAGGTGGTCGGGCGGGGACGTG
>NC_041389.1:429743036-429749263 GCF_002162155.2 Triticum dicoccoides
TCTTTCCTTTTATTTATTTCCTTTATGTTTTAATTCAATTTAAAATATTTATGCATTCTGTAAAAGTGTGTTTCCTTCACCTTAAATATCTAAACATTATTTGGTGCAACCCGAACATTTTATTTTTGATGTTGAAAACTTTGATGTTTGCCTTTAACTAAATTTTTAACTTGTTTCGATTTTGAACTATCGAGAGTTTATCAACCGTAACCGAGGTGACGTGGCATCATTAGCGTGGGACTACTGTAGCTTAATTATCGGGGCGTCACAATTCTCCTCCACTACAAGAAATCTCGTCCCGAGATTTAAGCGGTGGAGTAAGGGGGGAAGGTACTGGTAGCGAGAAACCTAACGAGTCTTCTCGGTCTCGGCTGCCCTTTTCGAAGAGGTTGATCCCTTTCGTTGATGCCTTCATTTCTTTGCTTCAAGTCACCATGATCAAGTCGTCATCCTTCCTTCAGGGTCTCCATCGTCCTACGAACGTGACCAAGGGGAAAAACTCTGGAAGAACGCGTCTCCACAAAGCTAGGCATCTGACGGTGAACTCAATGGGAAATACACAAGGTACCCCATGAGTTGTATTTCAATGAATTCGTTGAGTGCAATATATGATGGTACCAAAGTTTCAAACGGGCAGGCAATCATTCGATGACTAGACATAAACTGGAATGGGGGTTTGAATAACGAAAATAACATGGTGTTTGATTCCAGGATGAATAATGGTATAGCATTTAGCTCGTGAATCACATACGAAGCCAGGTGCACAGGATACATTAGAATCCAGGTTGTAAAGAAGAGTCAAGTTTCGATCCAGTGGACCTATGGGTTATGGGCCCACCATGTGGGTTGAAAGTAGGAAGGGTGGTGACATCTTGCACAACCGCGACAGGGAGGCATGTCAATGAATAGCTTGTCAGCTATGCTGGGAACAATGTCGGTACCAAGAACGGGGAACGAAGAGAGCAATTTTCCTACTTGTTGAACGAGGCGAACCAATTGGCAAAGTTATCACCCATCGGTGGTTACCAAAATGTCATCAACAATAGTAACAGGGTCTTACAGACAGAGTGGTACAACAAGGTGCCTACCTAAGCAGGGAATTATCTCTGCTCAGTTAAGTCAGATTCAGGAAGGGTTAAACAAAAGAATGCAAAGGAAAACGCGATTATCAGATTAAACAGAACAATGGAAAGGAAAATTGTGTTTAAACACAATTATTAGGAGTATATCCTTCCCATGTACAAACAAAACATGGCATCAGGGTAGGAGAGAAAGTACCCAACCATTCAGATAAGAGGCAAGTATTAATCAAGATGTTACCCATACAACGGTGTTTGGATAACTGACCAAGAAACATTTAGCATTGGGCTTCAAATGTTCTTGTTGAAAATCGGAGTACCACAGACATGCCTCGAGATAGCATTGACATGGTCATTGGTAAAGATCAGACTTTGGATACACAAAGGATCCATCAGGGACAACTTGTAGAATAAGTCTTACAATTTCCTCACGGAAGAATGACTAACCTTGCCAAAAAGGAAACTATAACAATAGGTCCTCCGGCCAGGTGTGCTAGGCACGACATCACCTTACCGGGTCACATAAAGACCATTGTTATAACTTTTGGAAATATGTTCGAACCATCATCTCTGACCGAGATTCAGATCTGATTGGTGTCATGATACCTCAGACTCAGGATGTCCGAGAAGAAAAGGTGCAACACAAATCGACGAACTGACATTGCAAGATTCTCAGGAAATGAACTATGGGAGCGGGTTCCTGAAACAATAGTTCATCATTAAACCAAAGAGGGGATGAGGAGGTGGCTGATGGGATTAGCGATAATTCATCGAGAATTCCAAACGAATGGATTTCCACAATAATGTGAACAAGAAGATGACACTTGTCAATTCAAATGATATAATGTTGTATGCTCGAGGAAAACATACACCATCAATCACTAGTTGAAAGGTGTGCCCGAAATATGACCTTAGGAAGCAAGATCAATGTTAGAGTTATGATTCAATAACCAACAGTCTAAGAACGAACTGTTGATCGTTAGCTTCAAAGCAATAGGGTTGCTAGAAGTAAAAATCCATGCAGTACCGTTCACTTGTTGGAATCCCGGTTAGAATCAACACGGGAACCAAGAAGGGAAGGTTATGGTGAGAAGTATTACTTGCATCAATAATTCATAAGAGGTGGTGAAAGTCTCATGACATTCTTGACATAAAAGATGGTAATACTCCAATGTAAAGAAGAACAATTGCTGGATAGCAAGGAACTCAAGGTATAACACAAAACAAGAACAAGTTTGTGTTGGAGGAAAGGTAGCAGAGTGGTCGATGATAACACTAATCATCGAGGGCAAGGATTGTCTTTCTCATCATGAATTCCATTGATATCCTGGAAGCTCAGAATGCTGATGATGAGCACGACACATTTGTCGAGAGAATTCATGAAGATGTAATCAATTGGCGATGAAATCAAGTCAAAGGAATGATGAAGCAAAAGGTTACTGAAACCATGGGCACGACACAAACTCCAAAGCAAGCTTGCTATCCAAAGCAAAATGATATGATGAGGAAGATCGACATAAGCTTAGCTCATCGTCAAAAATTGTGCTCTGGGAAGAAGGACCAGGTAACGCAGTTAAAATCGGCACGACAAGGATATAGCCAAACAGGCTAGGAATGACATGATTGAGTTCAAACTCGTAAGTAATGAAGGTTACCAAGAGTTGTTTAATCGCGATGCGGACTCGAGTCAGTTATCGGTGTCTTTGAGTGTTTAATAACTCAGAGCCCGTGAAAAATTGGAATCAATGAGAATGTAGCACTTGATGAAGAACTCATAAGAATTTATGCAGTTCCGTGATAATCTTGAGATACCAGGGGGGTAATACTCGATGGCAAATCAAAATAGAGGTTGGACTGGGGTATTACTCCGCAGAAGACAAGTGCTTAAACTTGCACAAGGAATGGTATTTAAAGGAGAACATGGTCGGAACCATGATTGCAAAAGGCCAGATCCCAGATATAAATTAACTTATACCAATGGAATAATTAATTTAAGAGAAGCTTTAATGATACGATATACATCGTGTCCATGGGCATGAACACAAAGTTCAAGGTCGACTCCCACTTCTCCAATGCATAACATTTCATTCACTTCTCATTTTCGAAGAAGTTGTAGTGTTGAAATTTTATCTGGCAAAATACCAGAAGAGTATGACTCGTGAAAACTTTCGAGTCCACACATGTTAAGGAAAGCATAGGTTCAACCCATCGGGGTATCGTGGAAACATATACTACAAAGTTCACAAGTAAATATCACCAGCTCGAAAGCAGAGCATGGTTGACAAAAGGAGAGGATACCATTTACCAAAGGCATTATGTATCGGGTAAAGAACTCATAAGAATTTTGGTTGTGAAGGACACTGTCGGATAATAACCAGCAATGGGTATGGCGGTCCACAACAGGGCTGATGTGAGTATCGGTACTCAATCAAAGGAAGAAAGAATGCAAATGCATCGGATTATAGAACATCGGAATAATTTGATGCTTAGATAACAAAGGAATTATGATTTCCAAAACAAAGGATCAGAAGAAGACGCTCTGATCATAGATGGATAGCCGAATAGACATAGGGGATTACAATCAACGGCAACTTGATTGGTCGAGACCCAGCTCATGTTTAAAAATGGCGTCTGAGTCGGAGGGATGAATTCTAGGATCTGATTAAGGATTGCAAGCATTCGCAACATATTGAATCAACGAACTCAAATGATAATGACAATGGATGCCAATAAGATTACCAGACCTATGGGATTAATCATAATGAAAGCAAACAAGAAATTCCAGAGCAATAAGTTGCTGAGGATTTTCAGAAGATCGAATGGTATTTCGAAGACTTTTGTGAAACACATGAACAACTGGGGATGAGCGGATACTCGACAAGTGCGAGGATTTGTTTGTAGGGGTATTCATGTGGCAAAGAATTGCAAGGCAGTAGGCACAAGATATTCTCGGATCAATAGAGAGAATTTCGGGGTATCTTGTAATAACAAGATCAACTGGGAATAAAAGTAAGAACGTCAAGTGTATGTATTTATCCATAGGGATATTTCAGTGGTAGGGAATTGCAAAAGCAATGGGCACAAAGTCTCAAAAGAGTATCGGCGAGTAACTTCGAAATCTTCTGGTGCAGCCGGCGATCATCTGGGCTGAAGGGGCTCTCCGGGTGGAAGTGACCATGAGATCCTAATGTTCGAGTTAGCAGAATTCATTTAACCCGAATAGAAGAGAGATTAGAGTCCCAGAGTATAGACGAGGAGTAAAAGATCCTAATACCACCCAATGGCGACGTGGGCCCGTAAGTCGCACATCCATGTTAGTAAAAGTTTTTCAATGACTAGACTCGACTTTGGCCAAGGAGTTGGAAAGGGGGATTCCTACAGGCAGTCGGCTCTGATACCAACTTGTGACGCTCCCGATTCAATCATACACTAATCATGCATGCAAACGTGTACGACCAAGATCAGGGACTCACGGGAAGATATCACAACACAACTCTAAAAACATAAATAAGTCATACAATCATCATAATACAAGCCAGGGGCCTCGAGGGCTCGAATACAAGTGCTCGATCATAGACGAGTCAGCGGAAGCAACAATATCTGAGTACAGACATAAGTTAAACAAGATGCCATAATATGGCTAGCACAAACTGGGATACAGATCGAAAGAGGCGCAGGCCTCCTGCCTGGGATCCTCCTAACTACTCCTGGTCGTCGTCAGCGGGCTGCACGTAGTAGTAGGCACCTCCGGTGTAGTAGGAGTCGTCGTCGACGGTGGCGTCTGGCTTCTGGGCTCCAGCATCTGGTTGCGACAACCAGGTAGAAGGGAAAGGGGGAAAAGGGGGAGAAAAGCAACCGTGAGTACTCATCCAAAGTACTCGCAAGCAAGGAGCTACACTACATATGCATGGGTATATGTGTAAAGGGCCATATCAGTGGACTGAAGTGCAGAATGCCAGAATAAGAAGGGGATAGCTAATCCTGTCAAAGACTACGCTTCTGGCAGCCTCCGTCTTGCAGCATGTAGAAGAGAGTAGACTGAAGTCCTCCAAGTAGCATCTCCAAGTAGCATCACATAGCATAATCCTACCTGGCGATCCTCTCCTCGTCGCCCTGTTAGAGAGCAATCACCGGGTTGTATCTGGCACTTGGAAGGGTGTGTTTTATTAAGTATCCGGTTCTAGTTGTCATAAGGTCAAGGTACAACTCCAAGTCGTCCTGTTACCGAAGATCACGGCTATTCGAATAGATTAACTTCCCTGCAGGGGTGCACCACATAACCCAACACGCTCGATCCCATTTGGCCGGACACACTTTCCTGGGTCATGCCCGGCCTCGGAAGATCAACACGTCGCAGCCCCACCTAGGCACAACAGAGAGGTCAACACACCGGTCTAAATCCTATGCGCACAGGGGTCTAGGCCCATCTCCCATGGCACACCTGCACGTTGCATACGCGGCCGGTGAGCAGACCTAGCAACCTCCATTCCAATGGAAGTTGCGTTAACGCAGTCCAACCCGGCGCACGCCGCTCAGTCGCTGACGTCACGAAGGCTTCGGCTGACACCACGACGCCGAGTGCCCATAACTGTTCCCGCGTCGTTGGTTAGTGCGCATAGGCCAGTAGCCAAACTCAGATCAAATACCAAGATCTCGTTAAGCGTGTTAAGTATCCGCGAATGCCAAACAGGGCTAGGCCCACCTGTCTCCTAGGTGGTCTCAACCTGCCCTGTCGCTCCGCCACAAAGTAACAGTCGGGGGCCGTTGGGAACCCAGGCCCACCTCTACCGGGATGGAGCCACCTGTCCTTTCAGCCCCCTCATCAGAATCACTTGCGGGTACTCATCGAGGTGACCCAACTTTAGTCACCATCTGTATAGTATGTATGTATGTGTAGTATATACCCGTGATCACCTCCCTAGTGATCATGGCCCAATAGTATAGCAAGGCAGAGTGACAAGAATGTAGGGCCAATGATGATAAACTTGTATCCTATACTAAGTATTTAGGATTGCAGGTAAGGTATCAACAGATGTAGCAACAATGTCAGGCTATGCATCAGGATAGGATTAACGGAAAGCAGTAACATGCTACACTACCCTAATGCAAGCAGTACAGAGGAGAATAGGCGATATCTGGTGATCAGGG
>NC_041389.1:429749514-429751357 GCF_002162155.2 Triticum dicoccoides
TCTGGCAAGAAGGAGGGATCGTCAACTCCGTAGTCGAACTGGGGGTCGCCGGCAGTCTCGATGTCTACCGGAAAGAAGTAACGGAGGGGGAACACAAATAAATAATAGAGCAATCAAAACAATACAAAGCGTAACATGGCAATACGCGGTGTTAGGTGTGCCCTAACACAGTAGTAGGTGATACCGGCGAAGGGGGGACACATCCGGGAAAGTATTCCCGGTGTTTCGTGTTTTCGGACAGATGAACTAGAGGGGGAAAGTTGCGTGTTCGCTATGCTAGGGATGTGTGGCGGACGAACGGAGCACATATTCGGATTCGTCTCGTCGTTCTGAGCAACTTTCATGTATAAAGTTTTTCCATCCAAGATACGGTTTATTTTCTATGAATTTTTATAGATTTTATCAATTTCTAGAAATAACAGATTTAATTTAATTCAAAAATGCTTATTGCATCAGCATGACGTCACCCTGACATCAGCAGTCAACCAGCCAGTTTGACTGGTCAAGCGGACGCCCGGGACCCACCTGTCAATGACAGTGGGGGGTTAACAGTGTTAAGAACTAATCTAGATTAGCCAACTAACCTACTGGGCCCACCTGACACGGGGTAATTAGGTTAAACTAATTAAATCAATTATCCTAAAATGTGGTTTGGTTAATTTAAAAGGGATGGGACCCATCTGTCTGTGGTACTGGGCGGCCTAGTCAGCATATTGACCAAGTCAACATGGTCAACAGGGCCCACGGGACCCACCTGCAGGGACCCAGGGTTGGCCCCAGGGCCAGCCACGTCAGCGGTGTCGGCGTTTAGCCACCGGCAGCAACAAACACGGCAGCGGCGCACTGGAGGCAACGGGATTTGGCTACAGGCCACCAAAATTGACGCGGGGGGTCGCGTTCGAACGGGGAGTCGATGCCGCGTCGAGTGGTGATGCCGGTCGGAGTTGGGGCCGCCGGAGACGGCATCGGCGATTAACCCAGGCGCCGGCCGAAGCACGGGCAGGTTGGAGCCGGCGGTAGGAGGCACGGGAGGGGGCGCTGGTGGTTGCTACTGGCTCCTGCGAGCGTTCTGAGCACGACAACGATCTCAGACGAGGGTTGCGGCCACGGGGGTCACGGGGGCGAGCTTGACCGCGGCGGTCGTCGGAGTACGGGCGCGGTCAGATTCGATGAAAGGGGAGTCGGGGGGACGTGCAGAGGGCACGGACGGCTTCGGTGCAACGGCCTGAGCACGTTCCCATGCTCGGCCGAGCACGAAACCGACGGTAGCGATGACAGCTAGTGTGGCAGCGACGAGGAGCTTCGGTCATGGCGGAAACAGCGCGGGGAGCGAGCTACGGGGGAAGAAAGAGATGCGGACGCTCACCGAGCGGCACACACGGAGGCCGGTGAATGGTTTAGTAGCAGCAGAGGGGCGTCGCCGGAGTTGGTGAAGAACGACGGCGAACCTCGTCGGAGCAGAGGAGGAAGACGGCGGTGTCGTGGGCGTTGCGGGGCTCGATCCAGTCGTGTAGTCGAAGCAGAGGAGCGAGGCGGAGCTGTTGGACTCGTCGGAGAGGTGAACGGGCGACTGTGGTCGCGTCTACTGCGAGCGGTGGCGAGGAAGGCGCTCGGCCATGGCGGAGAGCGAGGAGCGGCGAGGTGGATCTGAGGGGAGAGGGAGAGGCCGAGAGGGAGCGTGAGGGGGCAAGTGGGAGAGAGGGGTGGAGACCGAGGAGTCGGGGTGGCCTTATCCTCTCCCGGCGTCGGCGTTGGTGAGGTGGTCGGACGGGGACGTGCCCCTGTTCCGACCCTGGTCAGAGGAACAGGGAAGGGGACGACAGGGGGGGCTGGGCCGGCCCAT
>NC_041389.1:429751712-429794829 GCF_002162155.2 Triticum dicoccoides
TCCTTTTATTTATTTCCTTTATGTTTTAATTCAATTTAAAATATTTATGGATTCTGTAAAAGTGTGTTTCCTTCACCTTAAATATCTAAACATTATTTGGCACAACCCGAACATTTTATTTTTAATGTTTGAAAACTTTGATGTTTGCCTTTAATTAAATTTTTAACTTGTTTCGATTTTGAACTATCGAGAGTTTATCAACCGTAACCAAGGTGACGTGGCATCATTAGCGTGGGACTACTGTAGCTTAATTATCGGGGCGTCACAATTCTCCTCCACTACAAGAAATCTCTTCCCGAGATTTAAGCGGTGGAGTAAGGGGGGAAGGTACTCATAGCGAGAAACCTAACGAGTCTTCTCGGTCTCGGCTGCCCTTTTCGAAGAGGTTGATCCCTTTCGTTGATGTCTTCATTTCTTTGCTTCAAGTCACCATGATCAAGTCGTCATCCTTCCTTTGGGGTCTCCATCGTCCTACGAACGCGACCAAGGGGAAAAACTCCGGAAGAACGCGTCTCCACAAAGCTAGGCATCTGACGATGAACTCAATGGGTAATACACAAGGTACCCCACGAGTTGTATTTCAATGAATTCGTTGAGTGCAATATAAGATGGTACCAAAGTTTCAAACGGGCAGGCAATCATTCGATGACTAGACATAAATTGGAATGGGGGTTTGAACAACGAAAATAACATGGTGTTTGATTCCAGGATGAATAATGATATAGCATTTAGCTCGTGAATCACATACGAAGCCAGGTGCACAAGATACATTAGAATCCGGGTTGTAAAGAAGAGTCAAGTTTCGATCCAGTGGACCTATGGGTTATGGGCCGACCATGTGGGTTGAAAGTAGGAAGGGTGGTGACATCTTGCACAACCGCGACAGGGAGGCATGTCAATGAATAGCTTGTCAGCTATGCTGGGAACAATGTCGGTACCAAGGACGGGGAACGAAGAGAGCAATTTTCATACTTGTTGAACGAGGCGAACCAATTGGCAAAGTTATCACCAATCGGTGGTTACCAAAATGTCATCAACAATAGTAACAGGGTCTTACAGACAGAGTGGTACAACAAGGTGCCTACCTAAGCAGGGAATTATCTCTGCTCAGTTAAGTCAGATTCTGGAAGGGTTAAACAAAAGAATGCAAAGGAAAATGCGATTATCAGATTAAACAGAACAATGGAAAGGAAAATTGTGTTTACACACAATTATTAGGAGTATATCCTTCCCTTGTACAAACAGAACATGGCATCAGGGTAGGAGAGCAAGTACCCAACCATTCAGATAAGAGGCAAGTATTAATCAAGATGTTACCTGTCGAGGAATTGTCACGTCAGATGTCCTTAGTGTCAGGACTTAGTCGCGAGGCCAACGCATCTACATGGTAGCTTGAGAGGGGTTGAGTGGGACGAGAGACGCAGGACGGATCAACACATAAGACAAGGATTTAGACAGCTTCGGGCCCCGGGAAACATCATCCGGTAAAAACCCTACATGTTGTTTGTGGCTAGGTCTCATTATCATCACGAGGGAGACGCCGTAAACCGGCTCTTTGTGTCTAGCCCTAGAGATTGTTTCTTGTTTGTCACTTGTCCCTCTTTGGGGAGCCCTGCCCCTCCTTATATATGTTGAAGGGGCGGGTTACATGTGGAATCCTGTTAGGATTAGGACTAGTCTATCTCTAATACAAACCGGATACAAGCCCATGTCTTAACTCCTTGTAAGACAAATATTCCTCCTGCCTTTCCTCTTAAACCGGCCCATCATAGTATGAACCGGCCTTCATGAACCACCCGTTGGGCCACCAGGTCTTGTCGCTCCTCGCACCCACCTGCCGGGTTACCAATGAGTCGTGAACCGCCAGGTCCAAATGGGTCGCCCGGTGAATCGCCAAGTGCCAGCGGGGTCTTCAGATAAACCGCCAACTCCGGCCAGGTTAAACTTCCGGCCGGTTTACGCTGCGGGGTATATCCCCGACATTAGCCCCCAAGTTTAGCTTGGATTTATCCATGGTAAACTTATGCTGCAAAATAAACACAAGAACAAATTTGACAGGTTGTGCTTGTAAACCGGCATCTGATCATCCTTAGTCCTTGTCATTTCCTCCTAGAAAATCCGGGTCAATAACCAGCTTCATACTCAAATTGCTGATGTTGGTTTCTCATAGAAAAATATTGTGAAGAATAATCCACTTGAGTCGGCTTCCAAAGCGCCGGTTTAAGAAATTTTGGTCTTGAAATACTCATCTGATATTCATCCGGTTTGAAGATGTAGAACTTGCCGGTTTATCGTTGCCAAAACTGCCGGGTTATAAAAACTGATAATTCTGGGTTATGATTGTTGCCAACGCCGGGTTATGATTGTTGCAGACACCGGGTCATAATGGTTGGTGACGCCGGGTCAATTCGGTTTTCTCAAAACAGAGAATTTGAAAATAGTTCTTCCATAATAATATAATACATGTAGCCCCCAAGTCTTGAGTAGAACAAAGTGATGGCTTAAGACTTGTTTCAATATAAATACTGCCACTTAAGAAGAAATCCATGTTGTTCATTCCAGTCACTTAGTAAAAACTAAATACTCCATATTATGTAGCCCCCAAGTGCCGGGTCATTATGCAATAATAAGCAGGGACTTTGTTGGTATAATCATATAGATTTGAGTAATGATGTGTATCCCCCAAGGGCCGGCTCAGTAAGATAATATTGAGCTGGGACTTGATATATACTTCAATGAAAATAACATCATATGATGTAACCCCCATCATGGGCTTGAATCCATGTCCATAAGGTTAAGAGCCTTGTACTTTACCAACTGAGCAGCGGACCCTTCAATATAATGGATTTAACTTGTGTACCTTGAGTTGTTGACAGGAGCAATTGGTAGCCCCCAAGGGCTGGCTCATTATAATGTGATGAGTCGGGTCTTCAATAATATGAGCAAAAAATGATTTTGCATTAGCCCCCAAGTGTCATGGTGCATGCTTGCAGCGACATGAGACTTGCATATTTGATGTAATCTCAACTTAAATAATGTAGCCCCCAAGTGCCGGGTTGTAAGCCTGTAGCTACTCGGGACTATTCCTTCAATTGTAGAATAAATTATATCCATTGATAATATGATAGCCATTGCGCTAAAGCGACTTTGAAAATAGTCCAAAGCCAGGCCGGTTTAATAAACGCCAGCGATTTATAATCATGCTTTATTCAACCTGTTTCTGCATACAACAAGTTTATAGTGTCCTGGCGGTTTACCGCCGGACGGGTCATAATGCCCAACATATAACCCGGGTTTATAACCAAGGCTGCACTTAAGAATAATTAAATATGAAATATATCATACCTGTGACATTGAATCACATTGCTGGTTTTACCAACTTTTTGTAGTAAGAGTGATAACACCAATCTTGAGTAATGATAACTCCTTTCATACTGTGCCAGTTGATGATAAACCGTACCGGGTTGTGATAAACACCGGTTTAACCATATATAATACTGGCGACTCGTAGTCAAACCAGACCGGGCTGATAGTCTCCGGATTATAACTTGATCCTGTATTGATAACTTGTAATTGAAAGTCAAGTCGGGTTAATGAACGCCAGTTTACTCCATAATAGCACGGTAATAGAAAATCAAACCAGGCAGATGGCCTCCGGATTAAGATTTGACCGTGTTCCGTCAATTTGTAATTGACAGTTGAACCGGATTAAAACATTGCCACAACAAAAATCAAATAACAGTTATGAGAAAAATATGGAAGCAAAGGCAATGATAAAACCGTCTGCAAAAACATGCTTTACTGAGCTGATCAGATGGTGTTACCATGGTCGGACAGGACCAAGCCCCCAATAGGAGTGACAATGGTTCAAGTCAGCCAGGTCCCCAACTGAAACCGTGGCATTATGTCGATCAAGTGGCGTGGCAATGGTTCGGGTTCGACCAAGCCCCCAAGTGACTCTGTGGCCTTAGGCCAATCAAGAGGCGTGACTGGTTCAGACTTGACCATGTCCCCAAGTGATCTGGTGGCTTTCGCCTATCAAGAGGTGTTGCATTGGTTCGGACACGACCAAGGCCCCAAGTGATATCACAAAGCTTTTTTTGAAAAGCAAATTTCAAGGGGTAAACCGGAGGCCGCTCTAAGACAAAACAACTCCATGTAACCACACATGATAGGAAAAAGACAGAGACCCCGCTTTATGAAGAGGAAGCCCCCACGTGATCAATAATATGTTAGGCCAATAAGGCAGGATACCCATGTTTGAACCGCGCATCATGGCAGCAGTTCCTCTTCGGTAATTTTTAACTTTTTTGCAAGAGATAAATTCTTCTTGAACCGGGATCTTGAACCGGATATTGAGAGCTTCAAAGCTTTGTGGGAGACATCTTTCCCTTGACCCGGATTTTAAACCGGAATCTTCATTTTCAGCCGGAAATTTTCTGACGGTCTTTAAACTCGAACTTGCGAGAAGTTAATTCCTTTTTTGAACCGGACATTGTTAATCCGGATTTGGGCGCTTCAGAGCTTTGTGGGAGAACAGATTTCCCTTGAACCGGATTGTAAACCAGATATTTGAGAGCTTCAATGAGACTGACTTCCCTTGAGCCGGATTTTAAACCGGAATCCTTTCTGATGACCCGGATCTTCTTCATTGAGCCGGGATTTTGTAACTGTCATATACTTTGTAAGTCGGAAATTTTCTGACGGCCTTCAAATAACAGTAGCCTCCGGGTCCGGGTTATCTTTCCCTCCATCATTCTGGGGTTCTTTAAATTTGCTAAAACCGGCAAGATTTGCTTAGTCATGTAATCGTAGCCCCCGAGTCTCAAGGTGACTCGAGGAGTTGGCTTGAAACTCTCCATATTTGACCGCGATATAAACCGGCATAACTTGTATATCATTGGTGTTGATAGCACAATGTGAATCCACAGAAGGTTGAGGTGACTGCGGTGGGTTATAAATGATCCCATATGAGACGTGTCAGCGACTCGGCCAATGGTTCCTTCCAACTGGCGATTTGAAGTTAACCAAACTGTAGTGGCGGTGACTTGTGCGCCTGCCCATTGAACCATCCGGGGTAGACGGCGGTTGATAGTATATGATAATTTGCCTCCATTTTGAAAGAAAACCGGGCTACCCCAGTTGTGACTTGCTCATACTCAATAAACAGCTCATGCAGACAGGTGCATCCCGGTATGTTGATGTAGACCAGGCCGCGAGAGACGGACGACAAAAACGACCGCAACATCAGAGGCAGCTCGGATAGATGAGTCGGCCGTGGCATTGTAAACCGGTGCGGGCGGGGAAGATCGGCACCGGTGTCGTAAACCGGCACGGATGGCGAGTTAATCGCGTTGTTTTGATGTAGTGAACCATTGTCCTGCATCAACAATATTGCAGACCAAGGCAAAGATAAACTGCTTTTTGACAAAAATAATATGTGCCAATAAAATATATTTAAAATGGATATCACCTGATGTGCCAGGCCAGAAATAATCCGCCATGAAATTGATGATCGCTAGGTGAAGTTGAAATCGTTCGCGGGTGAACCGGCCATGGCGTGGTAAACCGGTGCGGACGGGTGAATCGGCCGCGACGTATGTAAGCTGGCGCGGACAGGCGAGTTGTCCGTGGCGTTTATAAGGCGGTGCGGACGGGCGAGTCGGCTGGCGTCTCTGATGTAAACTGGACCACGACACGCGTGCCCATGAAGCCATGCGTCACCGCCGAACGTGCATCCGCGGTATGACACCACCCTTTTTCTTTTAATAGTCGTCCTGCATAAAAAATATTACAGAACGAAGTGATTGTTTTTTGACAAAAAACGATATGCGCTAATAAAACAAATCTGGATGGATGTCACCTGGTGCATTGGTACGACAGATGATCCTAAGCAATGTCCGTAGATAACCTCTGTTCTTCTTAATAGCGCAGGATTAATCCGCCTGTCCTCCCACCAAGCAGGTGCCCCCAGGCGGAGGTGGCAGGCCGGCAAGTCGCTGTGGGGTCATACGTGTTTTCCTCCAGCCCGTAGTGACTCGGCAGAGGCTGCGGCCACACAGCCGTAGTAGCAAGACCCGTCAGCGGAGATGGAAGCCCCGATGCAGTGCAAGATGGAGGAGGTTTGACGGAGCAACTTAGCAGCGGATTCACATGGAACGGCTCAACGTGGAGATCAGCAGAGATGTCAGGAAATCATCCCCAGGAAACCGAACCACATAACTACTCCATGTGGAGTATCACGTGTAGTATAGCTTTGTCTTTGACGATATAAAATATCAACGGCTGGTCGATCATCTGGGACTTAATCTCCTTTTTCTTTTATTTTGTTATATGATCCTGTCGCACTGTTTACTTTCAACAGTAGGCCATGCGGACAAGCACACACGGGCTAGGACTTCCATCGGGACTTGATGCTTGTGATCCGTGATTAGTAGTATCAGCAAACACGCTTGATCTCCTCGGGAGCAGCAACAACAACTTGACGGAACCGGCTTCACTTGTTGATAGGGCTACAACGACAGTGCGTCCAGTCCTTCTGCCTCGCGGCGTCCGTGCCTGTGGTGACCGGAGTCGGCGTCTTCCATGGCAGTGCAGGGTATGTGCATGGCTTGTGGTAGAGCCGGATTGAAAGTTCTGGCAGATATGGCGCGGCAACAACCGGTAGAGGAGAGTCACGGGATCGACTTAAGGTGGCGACTCCACGGCCGCGACTAATAGCAGCGGATGTCTGAACCGGTCAGCGCTGGGCCGGCAGCTTGTGGCAGCGCGGCAGCATAGCGATTTGACAGAGAGAGGCTCGGGCATGCCGAGCCAGCCGGAGTGACGGGCGGCTCGCGGAGGAGCAACGGGCTTTGGCAGAAGCAAGTCCGGGTGGTGGACCGACTTTGCACAGCGACATGATTGGACTCGTCTTGTCCACTTGCCGACTCGGCTTTTGCATCAGACGTCCTAATTGAATATCAACCAGGACCTATTGACCGGTCACGCGTGGAGGCACAACAGCAGAGTTGGATTCGTCGGATCACCGACGCGTGCGACGATTTCACGCGATCCTTCTCGATCTCAAGCGACATGTGGCGGCTCAAGACATCTGCGCTATCCCTCGCCGGATTATCTGGTGCAATCCGTCCCTGCCGGCTCTTGCTTCACCTGCAAACTTATGAATTTCTCGATCCCTGAGAAAGATCCCTTCAAGAACTCAACACCATCGTGCGCAGGCCCCACGGTGGGCGCCAACTGTCATGGAATTGTCACGTCAGATGTCCTTAGTGTCAGGACTTAGTACATGGTAGCTTGAGAGGGGTTGAGTGGGACGAGAGACGCAGGACGGATCAACACATAAGACAAGGATTTAGACAGCTTCGGGCCCCGGGAAACATCATCCGGTAAAAACCCTACATGCTGTTTGTGGCTAGGTCTCATTATCATCACGAGGGAGACGCCGTAAACCGGCTCTTTGTGTCTAGCCCTAGAGATTGTTTCTTGTTTGTCACTTGTCCCTCTTTGGGGAGCCCTGCCCCTCCTTATATATGTTGAAGGGGCGGGTTACATGTGGAATCCTGTTAGGATTAGGACTAGTCTATCTCTAATACAAACCGGATACAAGCCCAGGTCTTAACTCCTTGTAAGACAAATATTCCTCCAGCCTTTCCTCTTAAACCGGCCCATCGTAGTATGAACCGGCCTTCATGAACCGCCCGTTGGGCCACCAGGTCTTGTCGCTCCTCGCACCCACCTGCCGGGTTACCAATGAGTCGTGAACCGCCAGGTCCAAACGGGTCGCCCGGTGAATCGCCAAGTGCCAGCGGGGTCTTCAGATAAACTGCCAAGTCCTGCCGGGTTAAACTTCCGGCCGGTTTACGCTGCGGGGTATATCCCCGACATTACCGATACAACGGTGTTTGGATAACTGACCAAGAAACATTTAGCATTGGGCTTCAAATGTTCTTGTTGAAAATCGGAGTACCACAGACATGCTTCGAGATAGCATTGACATGGTCATTGGTAAAGATCAGACTTTGGATACACAAAGGATCCATCAGGGACAACTTGTAGAATAAGTCTTACAATTTCCTCACGGAAGAATGACTAACCTTGCCAAAAAGGAAACTATAACAATAGGTCCTCCAGCCAGGTGTGCTAGGCACGACATCACCTTACCGGGTCACATAAAGACCATTATTATAACTCTTGGAAATATGTTCCAACCATCATCTCTGACCGAGATTCAGATCCGATTGGTGTCATGATACCTCAGACTCAGGATGTCCGAGAAGAAAAGGTGCAACACAAATCGACGAAATGACATTGCAAGATTCTCGGGAAATGAACTATGGGAGCGGGTTCCTAAAACAATAGTTCATCATTAAACCAAAGAGGGGATGAGGAGGTGGCTGATGGGATTAGCGATAATTCATCGAGAATTCCAAACGAATGGATTTCCACAATAATGTGAACAAGAAGATGACACTTGTCAATTCAAATGATATAATGTTGTATGCTCGAGGAAAACATACACCATCAATCACTAGTTGAAAGGTGTGCCCGAAATATGACCTTAGGTAGCAAGATCAATGTTAGAGTTATGATTCAATAACCAACAGTCTAAGAACGAACTGTCGATCGTTAGCTTCAAAGCAATAGGGTTGCTAGAAGTAAAAATCCACGCAATACCGTTCACTTGTTGGAATCCCGGTTAGAATCAACACGGGAACCAAGAAGGGAAGGTTATGGTGAGAAGTATTACTTGCATCAATAATTCATAAGAGGTGGTGAAAGTCTCATGACATTCTTGACATAGAAGATGGTAATACTCCAATGTAAAGAAGAACAATTGCTGGATAGCAAGGAACTCAAGGTATAACACAAAACAAGAACAAGTTTGTGTTGGAGGAAAGGTAGCAGAGTGGTCGATGATAACACTAATCATCGGGGGCAAGGATTGTCTTTCTCATCATGAATTCCATTGATATCCTGGAATAGCTCAGAATGCTGATGATGAGCACGACACATTTGTCGAGAGAATTCATGAAGATGTAATCAATTGGCGATGAAATCAAGTCAAAGGAATGATGAAGCAAAAGGTTACTGAAACCATGGGCATGACACAAACTCCAAAGCAAGCTTGCTGTCCAAAGCGAAATGATATGATGAGGAAGATCGACGCAAGCTTGCTGTCCAAAGCAAGCTTGCTGTCCAAATTGTGCTCTGGGAAGAAGGACCAGGTAACGCAGTTAAAATCGGCAGGACAAGGATATAGCCAAACAGGCTAGGAATGACATGATTGAGTTCAAACTCGTAAGTAATGAAGGTTACAAAGAGTTGTTTAATCGCGATACGGACTCGAGTCAGTTATCGGTGTCTTTGAGTGTTTAATAACTCAGAGCCCGTGAAAAATTGGAATCAATGAGAATGTAGCACTTGATGAAGAACTCATAAGAAGTTATGCAGTTCCGTGATAATCTTGAGATACCAGGGGGGTAATACTCGATGGCAAATCAAAATAGAGGTTGGACTGGGGTATTACTCCGCATAAGACAAGTGCTTAAACTTGCACAAGGAATGGTATTTAAAGGAGAACATGGTCGGAACCATGATTGCAAAAGGCCAGATCCCAGATATAAATGAACTTATACCAAAGGAATAATTAATTTAAGAGAAGCTTTAATGATACGATCTACATCGTGTCCATGGGCATGAACACAAAGTTCAAGGTCGACTCCCACTTCTCCAATGCATAACATTTCATTCACTTCTCATTTTCGAAGAAGTTGTAGTGTTGAAATTTTATCTGGCAAAATACCAGAAGAGTATGACTCGTGAAAACTTTCGAGTCCACACATGTTAAGGAAAGCATAGGTTCAACCCATCGGGGTATCGTGGAAACATATACTACAAAGTTCACAAGTAAATATCACCAGCTCAAAAGTAGAGCATGGTTGACAAAAGGAGAGGATACCATTTACCAAAGGCATTATGTATCGGGTAAAGAACTCATAAGAATTTTGGTTGTGAAGGACACTGTCGGATAATAACCCGACAATGGGTATGGCGGTCCACAACAGGGCTGATGTGAGTATCGGTACTCAATCAGAGGAAGAAAGAATGCAAATGCATCGAATTATAGAACATCGGAATAATTTGATGCTTAGATAACAAAAGAATTATGATTTCCAAAACAAAGGATCAGAAGCAGACACTCTGATCATAGATGGATAGCCGAATAGACATAGGGGGTTACAATCAACGGCAACTTGATTGGTCGAGACCCAGCTCATGTTTAAAAATGGCGTCTAAGCCGGAAGGATGAATTCTAGGATCTGATTGAGGATTGCAAGCATTCGCAACATATTGAATCAACGGACTCAAATGATAATGACAATGGATGCCAATAAGATTACCAGACTTATGGGATTAATCATAATGAAAGCAAACAAGAAATTCCAGAGCAATAGGTTGCTGAGGATTTTCAGAAGATCGAATGGTATTTCGAAGACTTTTGTGAAACACATGAACAACTGGGGATGAGCGGATACTCGACAAGTGCGAGGATTTGTTTGTAGGGGTATTCATGTGGCAAAGAATTGCAAGGCAGTAGGCACAAGATATTCTCGGATCAATAGAGAGAATTTCGGGGTATCTGGTAATAACAAGATCAACTGGGAATAAAAGTAAGAATGTCAAGTGTATGTATTTATCCATAGGGATATTTCGGTGGTAGGGAATTGCAAAAGCAACGGGCACAAAGTCTCAAAAGAGTATCGGCGAGTAACTTCGAAATCTTCTGGTGCAGCCGGCGATAATCTGGGCTGAAGGGGCTCTCCGGGTGGAAGTGACCACGAGATCCTAATGTTCAAGTTAGTAGAATTCATTTAACTCGAATAGAAGAGAGATTAGAGTCCCAGAGTATAGACGAGGAGTAAAAGATCCTAATACCACCCAATGGCGACCCGGGCCCGTAAGCCGCACAACCATGTTAGTAAAAGTTTTTCAATGACTAGACTCGACTTTGGCCAAGGAGTTGGAAAGGGGGATTCCTACAGGAAGTCGGCTCTGATACCAACTTGTGATGCCCCCGATTCAATCGTACACTAATCATGCACGCAAACGTGTACGATCAAGATCAGGGACTCACGGGAAGATATCACAACACAACTCTAAAACCATAAATAAGTCATACAAGCATCATAATACAAGCCAGGTGCCTCGAGGGCTCGAATACAAGTGCTCGATCATAGACGAGTCAGCGGACGCAACAATATCTGAGTACAGACATAAGTTAAACAAGATGCCATAAGATGGCTAGCACAAACTGGGATACAGATCGAAAGAGGCGCAGGCCTCCTTCCTGGGATCCTCCTAACTACTCCTGGTCGTCGTCAGCGGGCTGCACGTAGTAGTAGGCACCTCCGGTGTAGTAGGAGTCGTCGTCGACGGTGGCGTCTGGCTTCTGGGCTCCAGCATCTGGTTGCGACAACCAGGTAGAAGGGAAAGGGGGAAAAGGGGGAGAAAAGCAACCGTGAGTACTCATCCAAAGTACTCACAAGCAAGGAGCTACACTACGTATGAATGGGTATATGTGTAAAGGGCCATATAAGTGGACTGAACTGCAAAATGCCAGAATAAGAGGGGGATAGCTAATCCTGTTGAAGACTACGCTTCTGGCAGCCTCCGTCTTGCAGCATGTAGAAGAGAGTAGACTGAAGGCCTCCAAGTAGCATCTCCAAGTAGCATCGCATAGCATAATCTTACCCGGCGATCCTCTCCTCGTCACCCTGTTAGAGAGTGATCACCGGGTTGTATCTGGCATTTGGAAGGGTGTGTTTTATTAAGTATCTGGTTCTAGTTGTCATAAGGTCAAGGTACAACTCCAAGTCGTCCTGTTACTGAAGATCATGGCTATTCGAATAGATTAACTTCCCTGCAGGGGTGCACCACATAACCCAACACGCTCGATCCCATTTGGCCGGACACACTTTCCTGGGTCATGCCCGGCCTCGAAAGATCAACACGTCGCAGCCCCACCTAGGCACAACAGAGAGGTTAGCACGCCGGTCTAAATCCTATGCACGCAGGGGTCTGGGCCCATCGCCCATTGCACACCTGCACGTTGCGTACGCGGCCGGTGAGCAGACCTAGCAACCTCCATTACAAAGGAAGTTGCGTTAACGCAGTCCAACCCAGTGCGCGCCGCTCAGTCGCTGACGTCACGAAGGCTTCGGCTGATACCATGATGCCGAGTGCCCATAACTGTTCCCGCGTAGTTGGTTAGTGTGTATAGGCCAGTAGCCAGACTCAGATCAAATACCAAGATCTCGTTAAGCGTGTTAAGTATCCACGAACGCCGAACAGGGCTAGGCCCACCTGTCTCCTAGGTGGTCTCAACCTGCCCTATCGCTCCGCCACAAAGTAACAGTCGGGGGCCGTCGGGAACCCAGGCCCACCTCTACTGGGATGGAGCCACCAGTCCTTTCAGCCCCCTCATCAGAATCACTTGCGGGTACTCATCGAGCTGACCCGACTTTAGTCACCATCTGTATAGTATGTATGTATGTATGTATAGTATATACCCGTGATCACCTCCCGAGTGATCACGGCCCAATAGTATAGCAAGGCAGACTGACAAGAATGTAGGGCCTATGATGATAAACTAGCATCCTATACTAAGTATTTAGGATTGCAGGTAAGGTATCAACAGATGTAGCAACAATGTCAGGCTATGCATCAGCATAGGATTAACGAAAAGCAGTAACATGCTACACTACCCTAATGCAAGCAGTATAGAGGAGAATAGGCGATATCTGGTGATCAAGGGGGGGGGGGCTTGCCTGGTTGCTCTGGCAAGAAGGAGGGATCGTCAACTCCGTAGTCGAACTGGGGGTCGCCGGCAGTCTCGATGTCTACCGGAAAGAAGTAACGGAGGGGGAACACAAATAAATAATAGAGCAATCAAAACAATACAAAGCGTAACATGGCAATACGCGGTGTTAGGTGTGCCCTAACACGGTAGTAGGTGATACCGGCGAAGGGGGGAAACATCCGGTAAAGTATTCCCGGTGTTTCGTGTTTTCGGAATAATGAACTAGAGGGGGAAAGTTGCGTGTTCGCTATGCTTGGGATGTGTGGCGGACGAACGGACCACGTATTTGGATTCGTCTCGTCGTTCTGAGCAACTTTCATGTATAAAGTTTTTCCATCCGAGATACGGTTTATTTTCTATGAATTTTTATAGATTTTATCAATTTCTAGAAATAACAGATTTAATTTAATTAAAAAATGCTTACTGCGTCAGCATGACGTCACCCTGACATCAGCAGTCAACCAGCCAGTTTGACTGGTCAAGCTGACGCCCGGGACCCACTTGTCAATGACAGTGGGGGGTTAACAGTGTTAAGAACTAATCTAAATTAGCCAACTAACCTACTGGGCCCACCTGACACGGGGTAATTAGGTTAAACTAATTAAATCAATTATCCTAATATGTGGTTTGGTTAATTTAAAAAGGGTGGGACCCATCTGTCTGTGGTACTGGGCGGCCTAGTCAGCATGTTGACCAAGTCAACATGGTCAACAGGGCCCACGGGACCCACCTGCAGGGACCCAGGGTTGGCCCCAGGGCCAGCCACGTCAGCGGTGTCGGCGTTTAGCCGCCGGCAGCCAGAAACGTGGCGGCAGTGCACTGGAGGCAGCGGGATTTGTCTACAGGCCACCAAAATTGACGCAGGGGGTCGTGTCCGAACGGGGAGTCGATGCCGCGTCGAGTGGTGATGCCGGTCGGAGTTGGGGCCGCCGGAGACGGCGTCGGCGATTAGCCCAGGCGACGGCCGAAGCACGGGCAGGTTGGAGCCGGTGCTAGGAGGCACGGGAGGGGGCGCTGGTGGTTGCTACTAGCTCCTGCGAGCGTTCTGAGCACGACAACCATCTCAAACGAGGGCTGCGGCCACGGGGGTCACGGAGGCGAGCTTGACCGCGGCGGTTGTCGGAGTACGGGCGCGGTCAGATCCGATGAAAGGGGAGTCGGGGGGATGTGCAGAGGGCATGGAAGGCTTTGGCGTGATGGCCTGAGCATGTACCATGCTCGGCCGAGCACAAAACCGACGGTAGCGATCACAGCTAGTGTGGCGGCCACGAGGAGCTTCGGTCATGGCGGAAACAGCGCGGGGAGCGAGCTACGGGGGAAGAAAGAGATGCAGACGCTCACCGAGCGGCACACACGGAGGCCGGTGAATGGTTTAGTAGCAGCAGAGGGGCGTCACCGGAGTTGGTGAAGAACGACGGCGAAGCTCGTTGGAGCAGAGGAGGAAGACGGCAGCGTCGTGGGCGTTGCGGGGCTCGATCCAGTCGTGTAGTCGAAGCAGAGGAGCTAGGCGGAGCTGTTGGACTCATCGGAGAGGTGAACGGGCGACTGTGGTCGCGTCTACTGCGAGCGGTGGCGAGGAAGGCGCTCGGCCATGGCGGAAAGCGAGGAGCGGCGAGGTGGATCTGAGGGGAGAGGGAGAGGCCGAGAGGGAGCGTGAGGGGGCAAGTGGGAGAGAGGGGTGGAGATCGAGGCGTCAGGGTGGCCTTATCCTCTCCCGGCGTCGGCGTTGGCGAGGTGGTCGGGCGGGGACGTGCCCCTATTCCGACCCTGGTCGGAGGAATAGGGAAGGGGACGACAGGGGGGGCTGGGCCGGCCCATTCGGGCGGCTGAGGCCAACTGGGCCACTTGGCCCAGCGGGGGGGGGGTGTTTCCTTTTCTCTTTAGTTTTGTTAGTTTTTTTCTTTCCTTTTATTTATTTCCTTTATGTTTTAATTCAATTTAAAATATTTATGCATTCTGTAAAAGTGTGTTTCCTTCACCTTAAATATCTAAACATTATTTGGCACAACCCGAACATTTTATTTTTAATGTTTGAAAACTTTGATGTTTGCCTTTAATTAAATTTTTAACTTGTTTCGATTTTGAACTATCGAGATTTTATCAACCGTAACCGAGGTGACGTGGCATCATTAGCGTGGGACTACTGTAGCTTAATTATCGGGGCATCACTGCATATCTTTCGCGAACACCTCCGCATTGTACGCATGGGGGTTGAAGCCAACGACAGCCACACAGGCGACACAATAATACCTTCGGGCAAAAAGTATAAATATAGCCTTGTAACCAAAATAACATTGTCTTTACAATGATTCAATTTTTCACTCGAACAAGACATTCTTCGAGCACTGCGCCTCTATTAAGCGGGCACCTTCTGTTACCTGGGTTAAGTAGTGCTCGGCCGGATACTGGCCTCCCGCCGAATTCTGGGTCACTACAAGGGTGGCCTCCATATCTGTCCAATATGCTTTAACGCGGGCAAGAGCCATTCGCGCACCTTCTATGCATGCCGACCTTCTCATGGCATCGATCTGAGGTACGGCCCCAAGGAACTGTTGTACCAAACAAAAGTAATTGTCCGGCTTAGGCCCCTTTGGCCAAGGATGGTCTATTACAGACTGCATTGCAAGCCCGGACAACCTGTGAAGCTCTGCCACAGCAGCCATCTTCTCACTTAACAGCAGCGGGCGCGCGGGAGCATTGAATTGCGACCAGAAGAGCTTCTCCACTTCTTTATCACCTTGATCCTCAAAAAACATGGCGGCGTCAGCTGTACTCTTCGCCAAGTCTGCATACGCATCTGCAGGACTCCAGCGTCCATCCAGGGGAGCATACTTCGGATCCAAAAATTTCGTCTGCAGTAAGTAGGAGCCCCCAGCCGCGATTTTACCGTCCTGTTGAAGCTCCTCTCGCACACCCCTGACCTCGGTCCGCATCTCCTTGGTGGCATTAAGTGCCTTGTTCAGGTCGGCCGAACTAGCCTTATGCTCCTTTTCAAGGAGCGCATACCGGTCGGCGGCATTTTTCAACTCCACAGCCATTTCGGCTATAATTTCCTTGCTTCGGTGATGAGCAGCCTGTTCGGCTCTCAATTCTTCGGCCACCTTTAGGGCAGCCGCACTGCTAACCCGAGCTTGTTCCTTGCCTGGGCAAGTTCCGCCCTCAGGGCTTCCATGGCAGCAGCACCATCTGCAGTCCCAGCATATTGCATTAATACTATGCCCCTCTCATATATTCCTATACAACATAATAAGGAAAGCACAGCACACACCTTGTGACTCGTCCAGCCGCTTGTTCACCAGCGTGATATCGGCATCAATAGATCCGATCTGCCTCCTTAGCTTGGCAACTTCGACAGACTGGTCAGCTACCGGACCCTTAGATACATGCGCATATGCACAACACCATTATTACTATATGATCCCCCGTTTGCCGCCTAGGGCGGGCAACCAGAGTCTCAGGGGCTACTATCCATATGGAGCACACCTAGCGCATGCCTCGTAGCTAAAAAATAGTGTATTTTTAACTACATACCTCAAAACCTCTGAGCAGGCTCGTAAATTCTTCATTCAAACCGCTTGTGGCGGATGTAATCTTCTTGAGCACCGCGCTCATTAATGAGCGGTGATCCTCTGAGAGCGCAGCTCGCTCCAGAAGGCCTGTCAGTATGTCCGGCCGGACATCAAACTGTGCTGGACCCTTATCATCGTCCACCATAGGAAGCCAAATGCTTCGGGCTCAGGGCGGCTGACGTATTGGCTTCCGGCTTCGGCAGATCTGGACTCCTCGTCATGACACCTCGATGTTGCCTGCTTCATGAAGCGGAGAGGTGGGTGGGGTCTCGCTCTCCATATTCTTCGGAGGAAGATCCCCCGAAGACGAAGTCTGTTGAGAAGAACTACTAGCCGGACTGCAAAAGACGAATCCTGGTTATTGATCTCGGAGAAATGCAGTACCTTCGAATTAACGATTAACTTACAGCTCGGTGGAGGGCTGGCCCGTTGGCGGGCATGACGCGGTGAGGGTGCCCGTCGGGGCAGAGCCCCCTGGTGATACCTTTTTCCTTGGTTTGGGCATCTCCGTCTCCAAGTCTTTGGAGGCGGCCCTTTTCTTCCCGCGCGGGGAGGAGGCTTTAGCCTCCCCTTCCCGACTATCCTCCTCAGGGGAGGTAACAATTCCCCCGGTTCGGATGCGCAGCGTGTGAAGTTTGGTTTCTTCGTTCTTCCCCTTGTCTTTCCCTGAGGGCATTTTGCTGAGCACCCGGTCAAGTATCTTGGCAATGGTGGGGTTAGGCGAGCCTTCGGGAAGTGGCGTCGGACACCTGATTCTCTCCACCTTACTAAGCCATTCCTGGCCACGGATGATTTTCAGAATAACAACTATGACAAATATAAAGCAAAGTGTCCGGTATCAAGGTTACTTACTAGGGTATCTAGGAGATTGCAGCTTAGGCCCGCATCCTCGGTGGTGTCCGGACACTCTACTTGAGGTCTGAAGAATAATTTACACATCCCTTCAATCTTTAGGACGAAGAAGTGGTTAACAGTCCGCAGACCCTCTGGATTGAACTCCCACATCCGGAGAGGCCGGCGTTGGCACAGAAACATCCGTCGGATTAACATCACTTGAATTATGCTGACAAGATTAATGTCCCTCTCAAGGAGCTCCCGGATGCGGCTCTGCAGTACTGGTACATCACTAGCGGGCCCCCAATTCCATCCTACGTCGGTCCAAGACGCCAGTTGTGACGGAGGGCCCGAGCGGAACTCGGGGGCGGCCACCCACTTTGTGCCTCTGGGAGCCGTAACATAGAACCACCTCCGTTGCCATACATCGGATACTTCTGGGAAAGAACCCTCCGTCCATGGGGCATCGGCGTTCCTGCTTATTATGGCACCTCTGCACTCCGCATGTCACCCCTCGATCACCTTCGGCTTCACATTAAAGGTCTTGAGCCATAAGCGGAAGTGTGGAGTGACGTGGAGAAAAGCCTCACACACAATAATGAACGATGAGATATGGAGGATAGCATCCGGAGCTAGATCATGAAAATCCAACCTGTAATAGAACATGAGCCCCCTCACAAAGGGATCTAGGGTGAGGCCCAAGCCGCGGAGGAAGTGAGGAACAAACACGACGCTCTCATTGGGCTCTGGTGTAGGGATGACCTGCCCTGGAGCAGGAAGCCTGTGCTGGATGTTAGTGGTCAGATATCCGACCTCCCTAAGCCTCGCAATGTCCTCCTCCTGGATCGAGGAGGCCACCCACCGGCCTTGAGGGTTGGATCCGGACATATTGGAGGATCTGGGCTGTGGGAGCTTAGGTCTCGGGTGTTAGAACTCGAGGTACGAGAAGGCACGAGGGAGGTGGAAAAGAGGCATAGGCCTCGACCCCTTTATAAAGAGGGTGAATATCAAGAGTCCTCAGGGTGACCGCTTGAGGCTTATCTAAAAACACACGGAGTCATGCCAATGATTGTCGTAGGGTCACGCACACCCATAATGATGGAAGATCCCGTAATAAAAGGAACACGATCTCTGCTTTGGCCGGACGTGCCAATAAAACCTCCTCGCAACGCGAGTCGAGGTGTGGCAAGAAACGCCGGTTCGTGTTGGACCGGGCCATGATGCAAAGGCACGACGTACGGAGATGACCAGCAGATCAGATTTATGCTATGTTCCCTACGATGGTATGTGAGACTCATTTTGCAGATCCGGACACGGTCTACGTGTTCGATAATTACTTTGGAGTATTCAGAGAAGGAACCTGCCTTGCAATGCCGAAGACAAGACTGCGCGCCGGACTCATCGTCATTGAAGCCTGGTTCAGGGGCTACTAAGGGAGTCCTGGATTAGGGGGTATCCGGACAGCCGGACTATATACATCGTCCGGACTATTGAAGCGTGAAGATACAAGACTCAAGACTCCGCCCCGTGTCCGGATGGGACTCTCCTTTGCGTGGAGGACAAGCTTGGCAATCCGGATATTGTATTTTCTTCCTTGTAACCAACTCCGTGTAAACCCTAGCCCTCTCCGGTGTCTATATAAACCAGAGAGGTTGGTCCTTAGAAGGCTAGCTTCTAGGGTTTAGCCTCTACGATCTCATGGTAGATCTACTCTTGTACTACTCATATCGTCAATATTAATCAAGCAGGAAGTAGGGTTTTACCTCCATCGAGAGGGCCCGAACCTGGGTAAACATTGTGTCCCTTGCTTCCGGTTACCATCAGCCTAAGACGCACAGATCGGGACCCCCTACCTGAGATCCGCCGGTTTTGACACCGACAGTGAGTCGCATGGATCATGTTTACTATTTTTACCTCTAGTAGGAATTTTTTCTGTCCCCCAGTGTTTGGCTGGCGAGGTTCATCCTCGTCTTCACTTGGTGTTTCCCTTCCCTTGTGTTCGGCGTTTAGTTTGTCGGCCTGCTCGAAGACCCAGCACTCTCTATGAGTGTGGTTCGCAGGTTTGTCGGGGGTGCCATGAATTTGGCACAGTCTGACAAGGACTTTGTTCAGGCCGGACGATCCCTCTTTGCTGCCTTTAAATGGCTTCTTTTGCCCGGGTCTAGAGCCCCTGAATCCGGCGTTGACCATTGTGTTGTCTGGACTCTCTTCCTTGTTTTGCCGTTTGTTTTTATTGCGCCGTGGCTTGCCGTTGCCATCCCTAATTTGGATGTACTTGGGTCGCTGGTGCCTTTACGGGCCAACCAGCTATCTTCACCTGCGCAAAAGCGGGTCATAAGGCTTGTTAAGGCTACCATTGTCCTCGGCTTTTCTTGGCCGAGATGTCTGGCAAGCCACTCGTCCCGGATGCCGTGTTTGAAGGCTGCTAAGGCTTCGGCATCCGGACAATCGACAATTTGATTCTTCTTAGTGAGGAATCTGTTCCAAAGCTTGTGAGCCGACTCTTCGGGCTGTTGAATTATGTGACTTAAATCGTCCGCATCCGGAGGCTGGACATAGGTCCCTTGAAAATTGGCCCTGAAAGCATCCTCAAGCTCCTCCCAACTTCCAATTGAATTTTCAGGGAGGCTTTTCAACCAGTGTCGAGCTGGTCCCTTCAACTTGAGGGGAAGGTATTTGATGGCGTGGAGGACGTCCCCACGAGCCATGTGTATATGCAGGATAAAATCCCCGATCCAGACTCCAGGGTCTGTCATTCCATCGTATGCCTCTATATTCACAGGTTTAAAACCCTGTGGAAATTCATGGTCCAGTACCTCTTCGGTGAAGCACAGGGGGCGAGAAGCCCCTCTGTATCTGGACGCGCTATGGCATGTTGTCGGCTGTTCTTGTGTCCGAGACTGATTCCGAACAGGTATCCGATCGGTATGATCGTTTTGGTGACCATAGTCCTGCGCGGGGGTGTGTCCTTTAGATCCATAGATGGACCTAGTCGCGCCGGCTTTTTTTATCCAGGAGCTCGCATAGATCCTGTGCAGCATCGGTAGCTGCTCTGTTGCAGTTATGAAGTGGTTTGTCCGGCCTCCTGGTCGTGTTGTGCTTTGGTGGAACGGCCTCATCGTCGAATTCTGGCAGCAGCTTGCGTTTTGGATAGCTCTTTGTGTGGTGATCATCGCCGTACTTTTCTTACGTGTCTAGCACTTTATTCCATCCGCGGTTGAGCGTTTCCTATGCGGTCTTTAGCCATTGCTTCTGCTTCTTTAGACTTCTCGCCGTGGCCATAAGCCTTCTGTGGAGGTTATCTCATTCCAAGCGTGTTTCCGGGATGATGAATGCATCGTCATCCGGACTGTTTTCTTGTTCCGGGGTGGTTTGATGAATTCGACCCTCGGGATCATTGTGATCGGGCGTCTGCTCCGAGCTGTGTTTGGCGTGACCTGGCTCATCCTGCTCCATTGCTGGGTCCATATGGTCCTTGCTGCCTTTGGAGTTGACGGGGGTGTCGATCTTTCTGGCGCTTTTATCGCTATTTTTGTTGTTGCTGGACTTGGAGCGGCGTCTGTGTCGCCGTTTTGGCTTTTGCCCGGGGGTTTATCTTCCGGATTGTCACTGTCGTCCTCCTTAGGCATATCCACCATGTATATATCGTATGACGAGGTGGCAGTCTAGTGCCCCGTTGATTCTGAATCATCTCCTGTGCCGACGTCCATACCGTCGGTATCATCCGAGTCGAAGTCAAGCATGTCTGATACGTCGTCGACAGTGGCTATGAAGTGGGTGGTGGGTGGGCAACGGATTCCTTCATCGCCTGCTTGCCACTCGAGCCGGACATAGTTTGGCTGAGAGTCTCCTAACAAAGAGAGAGACTTTAAAGAATTCAGCACGTCGCCAAGGGGCGAGTGCTGGAAGATATCCACGACGGTGAACTCCATCACCGGGGCCCAACCAGGCTCGGCGGGCTCGGGAGCGCGCGGGCTGGAACCTACAGCCGGACACGAGTCTGGGGGTCCGGCGTCACAGGCTTCTTTAGGGGTGAGGCCTGTGTTCGGATCTACTGCCAATGAGTGTGCGGCTTGCAGGGCAGGGTCCATCCACCCGTCCTTGGGCAATGCAGTCTGCTCCGGATTTAGGTTCGGGGCTACTGCAGGGGTGATATCCCGAGCATTGTCTGACAGCAGGTCTAAGCCGTGCTCATCGTGATTGTCCGGCTCTCCCGGCACAGGCCCGAATCCGTTGAAGATCAAGTCTCCGCGGACATCGGCCGTGTAGTTCAGGTTTCCAAACCTGACCTGGTGGACAGGGGCGTAGCTGTCGATCTGCTCCAGATGGCCAAGCGAATTGGCCCGCAGTGCGAAGCCGTCGAACTCGAAGATCTATCCCGGGAGAAAAGTCTTGCCCTGGACCGTGTTCTTGATGATTGAAGGAGCCATCTAGCCTTTGCAGCGACGACACAGAGGAACTCTCAATGAAAGCACCAATGTCCGTGTCAAAACCGGCGGATCTCGGGTAGGGGGTCCCGATCTGTGCATCTTAGGCTAATGGTAACAAGAGACAAGGGACATGATGTTTACCCAGGTTCGGGCCCTCTCGATGGAGGTAAAACCCTACTTCCTGCTTGATTGATATTGATGATATGAGTAGTACAAGAGTAGATCTACCATGAGATCATAGAGGCTAAACCCTAGAAGCTAGCCTATGATGATTATGATGGTAATTGTGATCGCCCTTCTAAGGACCAACCTCTCTGGTTTATATAGACACCGGAGAGGGCTAGGGTTTACACGGAGTCGGTTACAAGGAAGAAAATACAATATTCGGATCGCAAAGCTTGTCCTCCACGCGAAGGAGAGTCCCATCCGGACACGGGGCGGAGTCTTGAGTCTTGTGTCTTCACGCTCCAACAGTCCGGACAAAGCATACAGTCCGGCTGTCCAGATACCCCCTAATCTAGGACTCCCTTAGTGGCCTCCCGGTGCTTATAAAGTCCGGCCAGGCCAAGTGTCCTAGTCGGACACGGCCCGGTTAGGTCGGTTCACGTTTTTTTATAATTAATTGCGCGCAGAAAAACAAATAAAAGAAATACTAAATGGACTCCAAAAATCCCGAAATAAAATTTCCCCAACTTCTAAAATCAAGCCGGACAAAATGAACATTTATTTGGGCCTAAATGCAATTTTGAAAAACATGCATTTTTCCCTATTCAAATAAAATAGCCATAAAACTCCAAAATAAAATCTTGTTTGATTTTACTATTAAATCCTCAATATTTATTTATATTGGGAAAGTCATTTTATTCCCTCTCTCATATTCTTATAATAGAAATAATTGAAGATAAAATAATTAAAATCAAATGATCATATTTTCAAAATTTGAGAATACTCTCTCCGTGGGTCCTTGAGTTGCGTAGAATTTCTAGGATCAAGCCAAAATGCAATAAAATATGATATGCAATGATGATCTATGTATAACATTCCAAATTGAAAATTTGGGATGTTACAAACCTACCCCCCTTAAGATGAATCTCGCCCTCGAGATTAGGGTTGGCTAGAAAATAGGTGAGGGTGGTCCTTCAGTAGATCTTCCTCTCGCTCCCAGGTGGCTTCATCCTCGATATGGTGGCTCCACTGAACTTTGGAAAACTTGATAACCTTGCTGCACGTGACTCGGCTGGCATATTCAAGAATCTTGACGGGTTTCTCCTCGTAGGTCAAATCACTATCCAACTGAATCGCTTCTAGCGGCACTGTATCTCTCAGCGGTATATCAGCCATCTCTGCGTGGCACTTCTTCAACTGGGAAATGTGAAACACATCGTGAACTACTGACAATCCTTCGGGCAATTCCAACTTGTGAGCAACTTCTCCCATACACTCCAAAACTTTGTATGGTCCCACAAAACGTGGCGCTAAATTTCCCCTAACTACAAAGCGCTTAACTACTCGAAGTGGAGATACACAAAGATAAACTCTGTCTCTGACTTCATAAACTGTCTCCTTGCATTTAGAATCTACGTAGCTCTTCTGCCTGGACTGGGCTACCTTCAGCCTATCGCGAATCAACTTCACCTTATGTTCAGACTCTTTAATCAAATCTGGTCCAAACAACTGACAGTCTCCAACTTCATCCCACAACAACGGTGTCCTGCACCTCCTTCCGTACAGAGCTTCGAAAGGGGCCATCTTCAAACTGGATTGATAACTATTGTTGTAAGAGAACTCCACATATGGCAAATTGCCGTCCCAACTAGATCCATAATCTAGCACACAAGCTCTTAGCATGTCCTCCAGAATCTGATTAACTCTCTCGCTCTGTCCATCTGTCTGCGGATGAAAGGCTGTACTGAACTCTAGCCTGGTACCCAAGGTTTCGTGCAACTGATTCCAGAATATTGAGGTAAATTGGGTTCCTCTATCTGATACAATGCTCCTCGGAACTCCGTGCAGACATACGATCCTGGTCATGTATATCTTTGCCAACTTAGCACTAGTGTAAGTGGTCTTCACTAGAATGAAATGAGCTACCTTCATCAAACGATCGACTACAACCCATATTGAGTCATAGCCTGAACGAGTCCTGGGCAATCCCGTGATAAAATCCCTGCCTAGCTTATCCCACTTCCATTCGGGTATCGGCAAGGGCTGTAGCAATCCTGCTGGCTTCTGATGCTCTGCCTTCACTCTCTGACAAAAAACACATACTGCTACATAATCTGCAATATCCTTCTTCATTCAGGTCCACCAGAAAGTGTCTTTCAAATCCAAATACATCTTGGTATTTCCTGGGTGAATCGAATATGGCGAATCATGGGCCTCTTGCAGAATCAACTTCCTGATCTCCGGGTCATTAGACACATAAACGCTGTCCTCAAACCATAGGGTATCATGCTCATCCTCATGAAATCCCTTAGCTTTTCCTTTGCTCATCTTCTCCTTTATCTCGGCAATCTCCTTGTCAGTCTTCTGAGCTTCTCTAATCTTATCCATCAAAGTAGACTAAATCTCCAATGCTGCTACAAAGCCTCTCGAAACTATCTCCAAACATAGCTCGCGAAGATCCTCGGCTAACTCCTTTGGTAACTCTTCGGTCATGAGCGTGTTGACATGGCTCTTGTGCCTCAACGCATCGGCTACTACATTACCCTTTCCGGGGTGATAATGCAATCTCCTGTCATAATCCTTGATGAGCTCCAACCATCTCCTTTGCCTCAGATTCAACTCCTTCTGCGTGAAGATGTACTTCAAACTCTTGTGATCCGTGTACACCACACAATGGTTTCCGATGAGAAAATGTCTCCATGTCTTCAACGCATGCACTACGGCTGCTAACTCCAAATCATGTGTAGAATAATTCAACTCATGGGGCTTGAGCTATTGTGAGGCATATGAAACAACTCTCCCCTCCTGCATGAGCACTGCTCCAAGTCCTCGGCGAGAAGCGTTGAAATATACTTCATAATCCTTACGCCGATCAGGCAGAATCAACACTGGTGAGGTAACTGTCAGTTCAATATCCAGCGTATCTCGTAGTAGGGGTTCTAAGCTAGGCGTATTGGAGCGATGGTAACATGGACATAGATTTTACCCAGGTTCGGGCCCTCTTGATGGAGGTAAAACCCTACGTCCTACTTTTGATTGTATTCATATGGGGATAGTACAGAGTACATGTATACCACGAGATTGAAGTAATGAATATGAGATTGTCTATTGACTAGCCTGGCCTCGGTTTATATAACACACCGAAGGCCTAGGGTTTTAGGAGAGTCCTCGCCTTGGGCGCCAAGTCTTGTGGAGTCTTCCTTGTATGCGACAGGGGTTGTCCGAAGTGGCCCATGAGTATACGGCCATGGGGGTCCTCGGCCCCATCCAACTGATCGGGAGACAACGTGGTGAGTACCCTCTAGTCCAGGACACCGTCAGTAGCCCCCTGAACCGGTCTTCAAGTTGGGGACACTCCTCGATTCTTCCAAACTATTCTTCATCTTCGGTCATCGGTCTTGAAAACTGGTTCAACAAATCTTTCCATCTTTGATCTTGAGGATCACCAAAGTGAATTCGAAGAGTTTACACGTCGTGTATTCGAGGAGCCCCTTTAAGTTTCCGGCCTTTATCAATGCCTTGTTATTTTTTATGCCACACCTCGGGTTTGAAGTTGTTCCTGGGAGGCAATGTCCTCTTGCGTCCGAGCTCCAACGCTGGACTGCATTCGAGGTATCTTTTGCAGCCGAGCACCAACGCTGGACCGCTTCCGATCTCTAATGCCGGACTGTATCCTAGCTCAAACGCCGGACTATGTCCAAGCTCCAACGCCGGACTATGTCCTAGCTCAAATGTTGGACTATGTCCAAGCTCCAACGCCGGACTATGTCCTAGCTCAAATGCCGGACTATGTCCAACCTCCAACGCCGGACTATGTCCTAGCTCAAACGCCGGACTACTTCCGAGGTGGTGCACCACCCCAACTGTGGGCTCATTTTTTGATTGCTACAATTTATTCTCTGGCGAGATATATAGTCAGTAGCCCTCAAGGTGTGTGTATTGGTATAAAACTGAGATGTACCTGAAGGACGACATAAGACCACTGATCCCAGTAGCCCCTGAGACTCAGGTTGATTGGCAAAATCAGCCTGAGGATCAAGTCCTAGCTCGGCAGCATACTTCGGGACACAAAAAGCAGCATGCTCAGTCCTCGAGACTCAGGGTGGGTGCGGCCGACCAACCTGAGGATCATAATCTCCTCAAAAACTATATTGCACTTAAATTTTTCTGCATTGAATAGGCAATGTAGTAGCCCCCGAGACACTGGTCGGGTGGCAACACTAGATCAGGGGATCAACGTGCCCTTTTAATATTCGTCAGTGAATGTTATTTTGACTCCGTTGTGACCGTTTATAATTTGTAAGTGGCCCATCGTCGGCTTCTACCCCCTTGTAGATGCTACGCAGGGTGTTTCCGCAATAACAAAACAACCCTTAGCCGATGTCTCGGTGCCCGAAGGCGGTTGTGTTAGCGGAAACAAGGCAATTAGATATGCGGGCTTTATAACTTTCACTTAGTCATAGGAGCTTAAAGTTGGGAGGCCAACAAGTAGCCCCCCGGTTAGTGTTCGGCGACAACCGAGTTCAAGCCGTAAACATTTCGGCCAATGTTATGAACGGCCCGTCATTTAATACAGTCATCGGACCGCTGACCAGTTTACGCTTATTGTGACAGTCAGTTTTCAGCTTTCTCCACTGAGGTGCTTAACCATGCGAGCTGGAAGCACAATCGCAGTGGTTCTCCCTTTGCACACCTAGCCGAACAAAGCGGAACGTAGGAGGAAAGCACAGGAGCCTAGCAACCCAACTATTGACCGAAGACATAATTCGAAACTGATGCATATATAGCAATATCCGAGAATTTTTGCCGAATCTCTAAAGGTGTCCGATGTTGCACTGCAAGACTCATGTCGAAAACACACAAATAGTTGAAAAGTGCCATAGGATTGGAAAACCAATGTCGGGGAAACTGATCCACAAACACCTATGGGGCCGGCGGACCGTGGCCCCTTTCGGTTCGGCGGGGGGCGGAGACCGCACGAAGAGCAGATCGACGCGAAGCACACGAGCAGTTTACCCAGCTTCGGAGCTCTCCGGAGAGATAACACTCCTACTGCTGCTTGTCTGATTGTATTCTGTTCTTTCTCGAGAGAGCTAAGTGTTTTTCTGGCTTCCGAATGAGTCGAACCCCCTCTACATTGCGCATGGGCCTCCTTTTATATGCTCAAGGGGTCACCGACAGGTGGCAACGCAGAGAAGGGTAAAAGCGTAAAAAGGAGTTGCAGTTGGTACACCTACTTGCACAGTGTATCCTACCTAACCCTGACGGCAGGGGACAAAGGCATTGAATGCCCGTCTGTGTCGCCCAAACAGTGCAGAAAGGTACCGTCAGGGACGCCACCGTTCGCCACGATGGCGATCTTGTTAGTGTCGCATGCCACCGCGCACCGCTGGCTGCACAGCCTCTCGCCACGCGCGCCTGGAAAGGCCCCCAGGGCGACACGTTGGTGGATGCGCTGGAGCGTGGGTACAGGGTGGTTACTTGCCACGGCAAGCGCCTTGCCGCGGTCGTCGTCTTGTCGCGCCCGGAAGCTTGTCGCTCACCAGGCCTTGGGATGCCTTGGTTGGACTTCCCGGCAAGCTCCTCTTGCCGGGGCCTTGTTGCCTTGCCGGGACGCATGGCGCGTCGCGGCAAGTTCCTTGGGATGCCTTGGTTGGACTTCCCGGCAAGCTCCTCTTGCCGGGGCCTTGTCTCCTTGGCTTGAATACTTTGTTCTTGAATGGCTCCAAGGGAACCACGGAGGACCTTGGCGGTCGCCTGGCAAGCCTTGCCGCGGGGTGCTGCAACTGCCCGTGCACAAGTTCAGGGTACTAGGGTACCCCTATTCTAGTACACCGACAGGAGCCCCCGGGCCTGGGCCATACACGGTGCCGAGCGCTGTTGGGCCAGGCCCAAAACAAGGCACGGGCACACGCGGCCCGGGGTTACGCCGAAGCTTGCTCCGTATCCACCGCGCCCTCCCCTAACGGCACGCGTTGAATGCGGCGTCGTGGGAGAGATTGTGGGTGGTTTCTTTATTCGGAAGGGCGAAACATCCGCCCCCTCCCTCTTTATAAGCAGGGGAAACAGGGGCAGTTCGCCCATCTTTCCGTTTGTTGCTTTCGTCTTGTATCTGACTTGCTTCGATCTGGATCCATCCCTTTTCAGGACGCTGGCCCAGAGAGCGGCGAAGAGAGCCAAGGCCCCGGTGATTGTCATCGAAGATGATCTCACCGTGTCAGCGGGGGGGGGGGGTGTCTGAGACCACCTTGACGGACCCGGCAACTACTCCTCAAAGCAGCCCCCAGCATAATTTTATAGTTTACTTCCTGCTGTCAGGTGCGCATGGGTGCTCTTCTCTCTATTGATATCTTATCTGTTGGATTTGTGTAGGAGCAGAACAGCCTCATCAGGAATGCCCAGAAGCTGCTCCCGAAGTGCCATCTGCTTCGACTACGCCGCCAAGGGAGGAGTCCCCGGCAAGGGAGCGCTCTCCGGCAAGGGAGAACTCTCCGGCAAGGGGCAATTCTCCGGCAAGGGACATCGCCAGCGATCCTCCGGTGGTTGAGACCACGACTGCAGATCAAAGCACAGGTAACCCTTTTGCCTGAAAAACTCCCCTTGGGTTCTTCTTCTTCTGATTCTCTTCTTGAACATTTACTTGACCTTTCTCCCCTCTTCGATCGTCAGATCCACCCGCCACGGAGCCTATGGAGACAGAGGCCGCCGGCGAAGAGGACACGCGTGGCAACAATGACGACGCCGCCGCCACCGAGGAAGAGGCCGGTGCTGATGATCCCGCCGGGGAAGAGGCCGCCAAGGCTGCCGCCGCAGAAGCGGGCGAGGGATCCGGCGGTCGCACTGACGGCCCCGAGGCCGCAGGAGCGCCAGGCGCTGTGCCGACCACCGATCCCTCCGCCGACGCTGCAGCGCCAGGCTCCGAAGAGCCCCAGCCCGGCGCCTACTTGAGGGCCGGCGACGGTATCTTCATCAAGCTCCCCTGGGCGTCAAGCTCCAGGGCGCCTGTCGAGGGAGAAATCCTGGACGGAGAGGTGCTCGCCTCTGCTGGGCTGACGGTGGTCGACACGCCAAGCAGCAGCAGCGACGACGAGCCTGAGGAGGAGCGGCTGCTGCGGAAGCTGACGTCGCTTTACCGCGCCCGCCAAGCCAAACTGGCGTCCCGAGAGGCGCTTGTCGCGAAGGCGGGAGTTGATATTGAGAAGCGCATGGAGGAGCTCTGAGGTCTCAGGCAAGAAGCTCTCCGGTCCTTGGCGGAGGAGCGGGAGCAACTTCTCGAGGAGCGGAAAGCCTTCCTCCTCGAGAAGGTTGAAGCCGAAGAGAAGCAACGGCTTGTCGCCGAAAGCTTATTCGCGCAGGAAGGAGAGTTGGCGCAGCGCAAGGTGAACCTTGACAGCCACGAGGAGGAACTTGCCGCGCGGGAGCAAGCAATTGGCGGGGCTGTCAAGGAGGCAAGGGATGCTGCTGCAGCTACTGAGGCTGCCAAGAAGGAGCTGGAGGTGAAGGTGGCGCAGTTGGAAGCCGATCTCAGGGCGAGCGGCGAGGAGCTCGCTGCGCTCAAGCATGAGCGCGAGAAGGATGCTGCCGCTCATGGTGAGCTGCAGGGTCTTCTCGCTGAGAGGAATAAGGAGCTCAGCGCCTCCAAGGACTCCAACGTAGATCTTGAGCTGAAGCTGGCCAGGTTGACTCAGACGCTGGACGGCGCCAGGGAGCGGGAGGTGGTCTTGTCGGAGAAGATCAAGGCCGACGAGGCGCTGCTGGTGAATGCTGCTGCCGCCCACGACGCCTTCAGGGAGATAGTGGAGCATTGGACTGAAGGTCTTCTGGATGCTGCCGCCGCCATCGACGGGGAGTTGGCGCAGCTAGGGATGGAGGATTTTGGGTATCCCTCCGACGAGCATCTCCAACCCAGCGCCAAGCTCAGCCTGTTCTTCAAAGGCGTGGTGACGGCCCTCCAGCGACTCCGGGAGAGGATCCCAAAGCAACTGGCCGACGAGTCGCGCAGGATCTGCGCAGGAGCTCTCCAGAAGGTGCTGATGAAGGTGGCCTTCCGCAATCCAGGCCTCAACTTCACCAACGTCCTCAAATCCTTGCCGCCGGATGCTGATCGGGATGCGCTCAAGGCCCTTGTCGCACCCATTGTGGACAAGGTGAGCGAGATCAGGAGGGTTGAGGGCGACCACGTAGATTAGGCCGCCCTTCTTTTCTTTTTCTTTGTCGCTGCTGGTCATGTCATGAGAACATTCTGTTAGAGCTGCGACAAGTTATCTTGTAATATAACTCTGTTTTGGGTAGAGATTTGCTATGTTATTTCCTTTACTTGATTCCCTGCTTTGTATGTTTTTACCCTACGCTTTTAGGGAACTTGTCGGCGCAGGCATCTTTGCCGCGAGCGCTGAGTGCGGGACATCAGCAGCCTGCTGGCGATGCCGCTTCCAACAAGAAACCTTGTCGCAACTAGTCGCGGCTCACTTAAGTTGTTGAGCGGACTCGAAACAAAGTAAGGGCGCAACTAGCTACGAGTTGGTTCCTCCGCGCACAGGTTTTCCATACAAAGCACGGTTGTTCAAGGAAGATAACTTTAAAATTTAAAAACTGATTGCTCAAACTTTGGCAACTTAGCTTTTCTGTCGTTTGCTTTCCGGTAAGGCGAAAACTTGCTTGAACGACACCTGATCCACACCATTATCTTCTCCTCCCCCCCCCCCCGGGTAACTTGTGGGTGAGGGAACCTTCCTTTCCTTTTTGAGAAAGAAGAAAGAAGAGAAAATAAAGGCATGGAGCCTTATAGCTCGTTATTGCTTACCGGGGGTAGGTGCTGCACAAAGTGTCAGATAACACATGCAAATATAAAATAAAAAGCATGAAATTGACAAGATGTGCGGAGCACATGAGCTTTACTTATGCACGGGGTATGCGCCCGGCTTTGTACAAAGGATTACATGCAACATCGGCAAGACTTGTACAAAAGGTGGTTGCCGGAACGGGTTCCAACAACCGCGCCCTACGGGTAAAACTTACGAAGATGCTCAATGTTCCAGGAGTTTCTCACTGGTACGCCATCTTCGGTCTCAAGGCGGACAGCGCCAGGCCTAGTGACTCGTTTCACCCGATAAGGGCCTTCCCACTTCGGCGTCAACTTGTTGGAATTCTTGGCAGACTGAACGCGCCGAAGAACAAGGTCGCCTTCCTCGAAGCTTCTGGCTTTAACTTTGCGGCTATGGTAACGGCACAAAGCTTGCTGGTATCGAGCAGCTCGTACAGCAGCCTGAAGACGATCCTCCTCAAGGAGCAACGCGTCATCTTGTCGCAGCTGCTCTTGCTCAAGTTCATCATAAGCGAGCATTCGAGGCTACCCGTATACGAGTTCCGTGGGGAGAACTGCCTCTCCTCCATAGACTAGAGCGAAAGGTGTCTGGCCAGTGGCTCGATTTGGCGTCGTCCTGACCGACCAAAGAACCACCGGCAGCTCCTCGATCCAGTTTCTTCCGCACTTGCGCAGCCTGTCGAAAGTTCTGGTCTTGAGCCCGCGCAGCACTTCAGCATTTGCCCTCTCCGCTTGACCGTTGCTTCTCGGATGAGCAACAGAAGCGAAGCAGACTTTGGCGCGAAGATCTTGGACGTACTGCATGAAGGTGCGGCTCATAAATTGCGTGGCGTTGTCGGTGATGATCCTGTTAGGGATCCCGAAACGGCAAACAATCGACCTGAAGAACTTGACCGCTGACTGTGTTGTCACCTTCCTCACTGGTTCCACTTCAAGCCACTTTGTGAACTTGTCGATTGCAACGTACAAGTACTCAAAGCCCCCGATAGCTCGGGGGAAGGGGCCGAGGATATCGACCCCCAGACCGAAAATGGCCAGGATAAAGGGATCGTCTGGAGAGCTTGAGTTGGCTGGTGTATCTGCTTGGAATGGAACTAGCACGCTTCACACTTGGTTACTTCTGCAGTTGCATCCTGGAGGGCTGTCGGCCAAAAGAAACCTTGCCGGAATGCCTTGCCGGCAAGTGCTCTCGCGCCAATGTGGTGACCACATATGCCTCCATGTATCTCTGCCAACAGCTTCCGTCCTTCTTCCCAGTGAATACACTTCAATTTCACACCGTTGAGTCTTCTTCTGTACAGTATGTTGTCGAAAAACTGGTACATACTTGACGCCGGGCTACTCTTTCCGCTTCTTCTTGTTCTTCGGGAAGTTCTCCTGTCTGAAGGAAATGGACAATCTGTTGTGCCCATGCTGGAGCTTGCGGCTCGACAACAAGGACTAAAGGCACATCTACTGCTGCGAGATCATCCGCATCTACGGCAAGAACCTGTGGCTCCGCCGGAGCTTGATGTTCCCCGGCAAGCTTGCCGGAGCAAAACTTGTCGGGAGCGTCTGCTTCTACGGAACAAACCCTAAGGCTTGTCGGAGCAGACTGCTCCTCAGCATCCTTGGTGTTGATCTTGGGGACCTTCTTGGCGGCGGCTTCGGGGAGATCTGCCGGAAAGTAGTCACCAGAAATCAACTTCCTCTTCTTGCTCTGTCCAGTTGATGGTGTTACGGATGGTTGAGTTAGCTTGAGCACAAAGATCCCTGGTTCCACAGGTAACTTAAGTGCGGCGCACTTTGACAGGCCGTCGGCAATGTCGTTCTGAGCTCTTGGAACATGCTCCATCTGCAGGCTGTCAAAGTGCTCTTCTAGCTTTCTCACTTCATCAACATAAGCTTCCATCAACGTACTCTGGTAACTCTTGTTCACTTGGCGGACGACAAGCTGTGAGTCGCCCCTGACAATGAGCTTCTTGATCCCAAGGTCTGCTGCGATCCTGAGGCCGGCAAGCAAACCTTCATACTCTTCAGTATTGTTTGTTGCTTGCTCCTTGGGAAAGTGCATCTGGACTACGTACTTGAGATGCTCTCCAGTGGGTGCGACAAGTAGCATGCCAGCACCGGCGCCTTGCAGCGAGAAGGCACCATCAAAGTACATCAGCCACTCTTTGCTTGCTTCCTTGACGGGGATGCTCATTTCTGGAATTTCTTCATCTGGTGTTGGCGTCCACTCTGCTATGAACTCTTCCAATGCTCTGCTTTGGATGGTTGAAGTGCTCTCAAACTTGAGTCCAAAGCTTGACAATTCTAGTGCCCACTCGACAATCCTGCCTGTTGCTTCTGGTTTTTGCAGTATCCTCTTCAACGGAAAGCGAGTGACAACTCTAATCTCATGTGCTTGGAAGTAATGGCGCAGCTTTCTTGAGGCCATGAGAAGGCCGAAAAGCAATTTCTGCACACCAGAGTACCTTGACCTAGCTCCCTGCAAAAGGGAACTGACAAAGTAAACTGGGCGCTGCACCATTCTCTTCTGTATCTTATCATGCTCTTGCGCACATCCATCCTTGTCGGGACCAGAGCTTGTCGGCGAAGCCCCTTGCTTGTCGCTGGATGCACTTGCCGTGGTTGCCGTCTTATCATCCGCCTCCCTCTCTGCCACTAACGCAGCACTAACCACTTGATTGGTTGCCGCTATATATAGCAACAACTTCTCTTGTGGCCTAGGTGCGACAAGTGTTGGAGCGGAGGACAGGTATCTCTTCAAGTCCTGCAGCGTAGCCTCCGCCTCCGGAGTCCATTTCATTGGACCTGCCTTTTTCAATATTTTGAAAAACAGCAGGGCGCGCTCAGCAAACCTAGAGATAAACCTGCTGAGAGCAGCCACGCAACCGGCAAGCCTTCGTACATCCTTGACGCGCTTTGGTGCTTCAATCTGCTCAATGGCCTTGATCTTGTCGGGATTGGCCTCAATTCCGCGTTGAGACACGAAGAACCCGAGAAGCTTGTCGGAGGGCACTCCAAACACGCACTTCTCAGGGTTAAGCTTGAGGTTGATCTTGCGCAGATTTGCAAATGTTTCGTCCAAATCTTGAATCAGGGTCGCCCTGTCCTTGCTCTTGACCACTATGTCATCCATGTAGGCTTCCACATTTTTGTGCATCTGCGGCTCAAAAGCATGGTGGACTACCCTTGCAAATGTTGAATCAGCATTCTTCAAACCGAAAGGCATCCGTACGAAACAGTACGTGCCACACGGGGTGATGAATGCAGTCTTCTCCTCATCCTCTTCTGCCATGAAGATCTGATGATATCCTGAGTATGCATCAAGAAATGAAAGCAAGTCACATCCGGCTGTGGAGTCAACAATCTGGTCGATGCACGGCAAGGGAAATGGGTCTTTGGAGCAAGCTTTATTAACATCAGTAAAGTCAATACACAACCTCCATTTCCCATTTGCCTTGCGCACGACTACAGGATTGGTCAACCACGTAGGATGGAGCACTCCTCTGACAAGGCCTGCTGCTTCCAATTTCTTGATCTCTTCTGCAATGAATTCTTGGCGCTCCAATGCCTGTTTCTTGACTTTCTGCTTGACGGGCCGCGCATGAGGACAGACGGCAAGATGGTGCTCAATTACTTTCCTGGGAACACCGGGGATGCAGACGGTTGCCATGCAAACACGTCGACGTTCGCCCGCAGGAAAGCAACGAGCGCGCTTTCCTATTTAGGGTCGAGAGTGGCACTGATGGTGAAAGTACCACCAGTGCCTTCCTCCTTGGCGGACACCTTCTTGGTCTCAGGTGGGGCTGCCATTGCCTTCTTACACTTGCCGGTGGAGCTCGATGGTGCGTCCTCGACGGTAGCGCAGCACTCCGAAGAGGTGCGCTTGCCGGAGTGGGCATCAGAGCTCTTGCCGGAATTGGTCTTCTTCTTCGCCCCGGGAGCTTCAGCGGCAAGTGACTTGCGGTCTGTTGCGGCTACTACCTCCTGGTAAATCTTGTCGGCGCAGATAAGGGCATCCTTCTTGTCGCCAGGGACAGAGATGACACTTATCGGGCCTAGCATCTTCAGTACGTTGTATGCATAATGAGAGGCTGCCATGAACTTGGCGAGTGCTGGACGGCCAAGTATCCCATTGTAAGGCAATGGAAAGTCAGCAACGTCAAAAGTGACCCTCTCAGTCCTGAAGTTCAACTCGCTGCCAAATGTTACCGGCAACGTGATCTTTCCCTTCAGCTTGCTTCTTCCCGGATTGATTCCTTGAAATGTGCCGGTTTCTTCGAGCTCGCTGTCAGGGATCTGGAGTTTCTGGAGCACCGCGAAAGAGATCAGGTTCAAGCCGGCCCCGCCGTCAACTAACATCTTAGTGACCTTGAGGTTGCGGATAGTTGGTGAAACCAACATCGGCAAGCACCCGACCGCAGTTATGCGATCAGGGTGGTCCTCAATATCAAAGATGATAGGCGTGCTGGACCATTTCAGAGGCTTGCATGACTCGACGGGTGGTTCTGCTGCATTAACTTCCCGCACCCACTGCTTGAGCTGGCGGTGCGAAGTATGCAGAGAAGCACCGCCGTCAACGCACAGGACCTCTGTGGCTTTCTGGAACTCCTGCTCATCAGTCTCCTCATCATCCATGTCTTCATCGTCGTCGTCATCTTCATCCTTGTCGCGGCCGCGAGGAGGTCTGTCTCCTTGCCGCTGCTTAGCCTTGCCGCGGCGTCCTCCTCGGCCAGGACGTTTCTTGCCGGATCCTCCAGCACCATCCTGGGCTTTCTTCTTGTCACGCCGCTCGTATTCAGCTTTCTGTTGCTCAACAAGCTGCTTGACCTTCTTGCAGCTCTGGAGGTCATGGCCCTTGGTGCGGTGGATCTTGCAGTATTGCTTGTTGGTGCTGTCCTGCTTGTCGGCGACCGCCACAGCCTTTGCAGTAATCTCCTTGCCGAAGTCATCAGCTTTGGCTTTCTTGGCGCCACCACCGTTGCCGGACTGCTCGACGACTAGCACCTCTTTTCCTTTCTTCTTCCTGTTGTTCTGCCGTCGGTTTTTCTTTGCCGGGGCAACATCCTCACTGTCAGACCCTCCTGCTCCTATATTCTCTCCGGGGAGTCTCCTCCCTTCCTCAGCACGTGCACACTTGTTGGCCAGGGCATATAGTTCACTGACGTCTCTGATCTTGCACATCGCCATTTCCTCCCGCATCCTGCGGTTTCGCACGTTCTGATGGAACGCGCTGATCACCGCGGCAGGGTGGACGTCTGGGATGTTGTGTTGTACATTGCTGAATCTCTGAATGTACTTGCGCAGGGGTTCTCCTTCCTTCTGGGCGAGCAGATGAAGGTCACTCTCTTGGCCATGAGGCTTGTGGCCGCCTGTGAAGGCGCCGACAAACTGATGGCATAGATCGGCCCAAGAGGATATGGAGTTGTCCGGCAAGTGCATGAGCCAGGATCTGATGTTGGGCTTGAGCACCAGCGGGAAGTAGTTGGTGCCGTCGTACCGCAATGGTGTAGATGCTGAGCAACTCCGACGGATGTGTCTTGCCGTCGTACTTCTCCGGTACGTCTGGCTTGAAGTTCTTCGTGCTGGGCCACTGGACTTGCCGCAGCTCACGAGTGAACGCAGGGCAACCTACCGCGTACGGCAAGTTTCCTGGTTCCCCTGGCGCATGCATGTCAACAGAGGGCCCAGCGCGCTTGTCGGATTGACGTCGCGCTTCTCATCGGCGCTCGATGCGAGTACGAGCGTCTTCTTGCTGTCGTTCGTGAAGAACTTGGCGCTGATCATGACGAGCTCATGGATCCGATGACGCAGTGGAGTCGCTGTCGAGGTGGATCCGACGAGTCGGCGATCTTGGCCTTCGGGGTGGAGAGTGCATGGTAGTTGCACCCCACCGGTTTCGTTGCCACCGGCTCGTGTCTGGCAGTCCTGCCGCGGCCGCGATGCACTTGGCTGCCGCGGAGTGTCACCGTTGGCAAAGCCAATGAGACTCTGAATGGTGGCCCTCCATTGGTCGATCTTGTCTTCCGCTGGAGGGTAATCCAGGAGCAGTTGAGCTCGCGCCAAAGCTTCTGCTGGAGTGGTGGGCGGCAGTGGCGAACGGTGCGAGGAGCGGGATGTGCTCGGACTTCTAACTATGTTAGAAGGAGCAGCATCCCGTCCAGGCGACCGTGTCTCGCTCGTGCCAGCACGTTGGCGTGCATGCTGGTCCTGAGCGCCCCGAGATGCACCAGCTCGATCTTGGCCCAACAAACGTATGGTACTACGAGAACCATGACGCTGTCGGTCCGGCGCCTCCTGAGATGGGCGCGGAACATGTACGGACGCCGAGGTTTGCGCAGCCTTGTCCTTGGACCTGGCGGCGTCGTGGGCTTCCTCGTCGATGTCCGTTCTTCCGCCAGCGTCCGCCCCACCACCCGCTTGCACCGGTGGCTGTGGGACCGACGCGGACAGAACAGCTGCCTCCGAAGCCTTCTTCTTCGGTGGCATGTTGATGAAGAAAATGAAGATCTAGCTCGTGTGAACGCTGGATCAGGTTCACACAACCTCGACGCCCCCTACCTGGCGCGCCAAAGATGTCGGGGAAACTGATCCACGAACACCTCTGGGGCCGGCGGACCGTGGCCCCTTTCGGTTCGGCGGGGGGCGGAGACCTCACGAAGAGCAGATCGAGGCGAAGCACACGAGCAGTTTACCCAGCTTCGGAGCTCTCCGGAGAGATAACACTCCTACTGCTGCTTGTCTGATTGTATTATGTTCTTGCTCGAGAGAGCTAAGTGTTTTTCTGGCTTCCAAATGAGTCGAACCCCCTCTACGTTGCGCATGGGCCTCCTTTTATATGCTCAAGGGGTCACCAGCAGGTGGCAACGCAGAGAAGGGTGAAAGCATAAAAAGGAGTTGCGGTTGGTACACCTACTTGCACAGTGTATCCTACCTAACCCTGACGGCAGGGGACAAAGGCATTGAATGCCCGTCTGTGTCGCCCAAACAGTGCAGAAAGGTACCGTCAGGGACGCCACCATTCGCCATGATGGCGATCTTGTCAGCGTCGCATGCCACCGCGCACCGCTGGCTGCACAGCCTCTCGCCACGCGTGCCTGGAAAGGCCCCCAGGGCAACACGTTGGTGGATGCGCTGGAGCGTGGGTACAGGGTGGTTACTTGCCGCGGCAAGCGCCTTGCCGCGGTCATCGTCTTGTCGCGCCCGGAAGCTTGTCGCTCACCAGGCCTTGGGATGCATTGGTTGGACTTCCCGGCAAGCTCCTCTTGCAGGGGCCTTGTTGCCTTGCCAGGACGCATGGCGCGTCGCGGCAAGTTCCTTGGGATGCCTTGGTTGGACTTCCCGGCAAGCTCGTCTTGCCGGGGCCTTGTCTCCTTGGCTTGAATACTTTGTTCTTGAATGGCTCCAAGGGAACCACGGAGGACCTTGGCGGTCGCCCGGCAAGCCTTGCCGCGGGGTGCTGCAACTGCCCATGCACAAGTTCGGGGTACTAGGGTACCCCTATTCTAGTACACCGACAACCAAAAAATGTCAGCAAAAACTTGACATCTGAACTAGATCAATTGTTTGGTGCCAATTAGAAAATTGGTCTTAGAAAAAAAATAGGCTTATGTTGTGCTTTAACATGACACACCCTATCTCAAGACTTCAAGCGGGTCAGCCTACGGCGTCAACCTCCTATCCCAAAGGCGGAGTACTTCTCGTTAGGCCAGTTTAGCAAACTTTAGCGGCCTTGAGAGAGAAATTAGGCTCCCCGGCTAGACCACACACTCACGTCGAAAAAAGGAGTGATAGAAAAAAGACTTTGCAACGACTAAGAAGAAGAACACTTATTATAAAACAGCTCACATAAATTTAAGAGCCCCCGAGTGAGTTGGGTAAAAGAATTTTATGTATAATGATTGTATGTACCGAGGTACTTATATCATATATGTGTTCACCCGAACTTTAAACGTGTCTTAACCGACCATCGGTTTCTCCCTCTTCGGCCAAGGACCGAAAAGGGCTATGTACTCCACCTGTCGAGAATATCGATGGTGTTTCCGATAACTAGGCCATCAGGCATAAGGATGTAACAGATAAAGCGCAATCAGGGAAGTTATGCTATATTACCGACAAAGTGTAAGAAGCATCTTCAAAGAAAATAGTACCCCCACCGATACCTTTCTTCGGTTGCTCATTATTATTGTGAGACTTGTGCAACAGATTTTTTGTACTCATGAGTTCCGTTGTGTGCTGACCATTGTTGAAAACAGTAAGAGCGCTAGCTTTCGGCTTCACCCAGTCCGAGGTCTGGCTCGGATGACCCGATCATGACAATCGCAGAGGTGCTCCCTTTACTCCCTAGCCAAAAATCGGAACGTAGGGGTAAACACAGGAGGAAGGCAACCCAGCTTGCAAATTGCTTAAGTCAACATGGTGCATATTGTGGCGTAATACATGAACAAGGAATGAAGCCGTACAAGTATAATCATATGCAAGAGGAGAGGCTTCATAAAGGAAGCCCCAAAGTAAACAAGGTATTTGAATTTGTGTGTCACAAAGTTTCGACAAGGAAGTTTTGCACAAACAACTTTTTGCAAAAAAGGTATAATGCTTGGTCAAACCGAACAAATTTTAAAACTGAAAGTTTTTGAGCATGAAAGCGACTTAGCTGGTTAGTGTGCTCGGTGTTGATGACGAGATTCGGGCTTGTGGCGGGACAAAGATGCCCATTGATCTGTGACAGATCCGACAAGGTTCACAATCCTCGGCATGCACTACGAAAAAAATACACTTCCGTGATGATACATGTTTGTCATAGTAATTCGCGTTTTTTGTCATGCATGTACATCCATGACAAATTTATGAAAGAATCAAGATAGTCATACATGTGCTGTCGTAGAAGTGTTCGATGACATTACCAAAATTATCATCACGGAAGTGTCCACTTCCATGACGATAAATCGCGCGTCACAGAACTGCTTTCGTCAAGGGTGACCGACACGTGGCATCCACCGTAACGAAACACCGTTAAGCTATCGGGTCGGGTTTTGGATCCGATGACCCGTTAACAACCCCGACCAATGGGGATTTTCCACGTGTAAAATCATCATTGGCTGGAGGAAACACGTGTCGACTCACCATTGGGACATATGTCATCCACTCATTGGACAGAAGGCGCCTATGATACGTCGACACGTGGCACGGCCCAACAGAGGCCCATTCCTATGAAAAGGCCAGCCCGTTTGACTTGGTCAAAAGGTGGTGGGCCGACCCATGGAAAGCCTGTTAACGGCCTGTTCGCATATAGCCTATTTACAGCCCGCTAACCCAAGGCCCGTTACGCCCTATGCGAATTAGGCCCAGTAGCGTCATCTGGGCCATCCAATATGATTCCAGCCCATTTTCACTTCTGGCCCATGTATGGCCCATGACGTCTTTCGACCCATATGAGGCCCTATGTAAATCTTGGCCTATTAAAGGCCCGTGGTGAAACTAGCCCGCAATGAACAGTGTATCACTTTACACCCACTAACGGCCCATGGTGAAACTGACCCGTAATGAACAGTATATCACTTTATACCCATTAAGGGCCCGTTATTTAGTTGGGCCGTTTCCAGCAAATGTTATCTTTCGTCCTTCTCAGAGCCCATTTATTCTTGGGCTCATTTCCAGCATTCGTTTACTTACGGCCCGTTACTGTCATTTTATGCTTGTGGGCCAAATTCAGCCCGTGGTTACATCGGCCCGTTTGTGGTCCGTTAATATGTTGGGCCGTTTTCATAGCGTCATCAAATACGGCCTATTAACGATGGCCCGTTATGGTCATATGGCCCATATAAGGCCCATTGATGATACGGCCCATAGAAGGCCCATTGTTTCTACGGCCCGTAGAAGGCCCATTGTTTCTACGGCCCATAGAAGGCCCATTGTTTCTACGGCCCGTAGAAGGCCCATTGTTTCTATGGCCCGTAGAAGGCCTACTGTTTCTACGGCCCATAGAAGGCCCACTGTTTCTACGGCCCATAGGAGGCCTAGTGTCACAACAGTAAATATTAGCCCATGGTTATTGTGGCCTAGTTTTAAAAAGAACTACACTGACTAGAAGCAAACAAATAAACAAGACAACAAGGAAATAAATAAGCAAGCAACTTATGCTAGGCTATCACGGCTGTTACACATATTACATCCACTGGGCATCAAAGTTTGCCACCAGTGCAAATATAGGGAACAAAGCAGCATATCATATACACTGGTTGTCAAAGTTGGCGACCAGCGCAAATAAACGCCACAACAAAACAAATCCAGAACTGAAACCACTTCAGAAGATCTCAAGAAACAATATCCTGGGTACCCATAATGCTGGCAAGATGCTTAGCAAGCTTATTAACTTTCTCTTGTTTGGCGCTTAAATCCTCCAGTGCTTGCTGTTGCACCAGAAAATATGCATCTGAATTCTACAGGGACTTCCTCAGTCCTTCAGCTTCCTGTCGCAGCACATCTGATCGATGTATTTCAACTTGAAGTTGAGACTCAGGAAGACGAATTGATTCAAGCAGCGAGTTCAAAGAGCTTGTGCCAGCAGTAGTGGCCAGTAACTCTAACACTACATCAAGACAGGACTTTTGGGTTCCCTCACTGTCGTCAAGATAGTTTTTATCAGCTTTCCTGGAGACCAACAGGTATGTCTCGCTATCTTGAACCTTATCTGCATTACTTCCTTTACCATTGGATAACGCGGTACTGTTCTCCAATATTTTGTCCGCATTCTACAAGAGAAACAAGCAGACACATCACATGTTTACCATGTCGTATATGAAACTCATTTTGGTAAATGAGTTCAGTAGTAAAGTGGACAGGATAACAACATGAAACAAACATATATCTATGTGCCATGGTCACTTTATTGTCTATATCATTCTAGTTTTTGTTGCCAAATCAAGATAGAGACACAGTTCAAATAATATTTGTTCAAGACAAAGCAGAATAGACAGAATATAAGTGTGGGTAACTATAGAGCAATAACAACACTTGTAATGTGCATGACATGAGAACATAACTGTTTATTCAATTGAAACTAAAATCAACATAGAGCAGGTTACAAAAGCAAACCAGTTAAAGAAACAGGTTTAAAACATACCTATTGCACCATTGGAGTTTCAATTCCATCCTTCAAATTTGAAAATAGTTGGTATGAGTAAATACAGTAATGCAAGAGCAAAGGAGTATGAACCATAGCTACAGAACCTGACCTGAGAACAAATCTTCTTCTCCTTTAAGCGTTGAGTTGGGATTCGGAGTGGTGGTCCTCGTGCTTTGGGTACTGCAGTTCCCTTACTAACCGCTCATGTTTGGGTGCTCTGTGGTGGAGACGGTGTTGTGTCAACTAGAACTGGGTTACTATCTGCTGGGGTTGGGGTTAGAAGGGGTGTAGCTGGTTCTTTGTCCAACTGGGTAGGGGTACAATCTGCAAGAATCTGGGTTATGTGTGGTGGATCTGGTCCTTGGGCAAGTACAACCATGGTTCTATCTGCATCAACTGGTAGCACTATCTTTTCTGAAGACCGTGTTGTTACTCCCTTAGATACTGCCATCACGCTCTCCAATTCAAATGGCTGATAAACACGAAAAGTAATTGAAAGTATAGACATTGTATGATAGACATGTGCAATGGATAGTGGGGAATAAAAGAGGGCATGAAATAATTCATATTTATGTTGTCTAACCAAACAGGATAGCATGACACAATTTCACATATATGATGGCTAACTAAACAGGATAGCATGACACAATTTCAAATTATGATGGCTAACTAAAAAAGATGGAAAGACATAGTTCAAAATATGAGACTACGTAAACAGGATGACATGACATAACCATATTATGTGTTTATTAAATAGGTTGGCATGCCATAATTCACATACATTCATGGATAGAATGCCATAATTCTAAATATGATGACTGTAAACACTAAACAGGATGAGATGATATCACTACTAGGGAAAACCTTATACATAGAATGTTACCAGTAGCGCTTGTTAAAATGAGGCGCTATTGCTACTTAGTAGTAGCGCGTCTGGCAGAACCGCGCTACTGTTACCCACTTAGCAGTAGCGCGGCAGGAACAGAAAGCGCTACTACTATAATTGCCACACCGTTCCCGACGTGCTAGGTGTAGTAGTAGCGCCCTTCTACGAACAGCGCTACTACTACGAATTTTAGCAGCAGCGCGTTTTCCCTCCCCGCACTACAGTTAAAACTATTTTCACCTAGCCCCCCGCGTGGCCTGATTCCCTCTCCTCTGCTTCCTCCCCCAATTCTCCTCTACTATTCCTCATCGCCTCCGCTACGCCGTCGTCTCCTCCGACCCCGCCTCGCCGTCGTCTCCCCCGACCCCGCCTTGTCGCCGTCTCCCCCGAACCCGCCTTGCTGCCGTCTCCCCCGACCCCGCCTCGCTGCTGTC
>NC_041389.1:429795074-429814315 GCF_002162155.2 Triticum dicoccoides
GCCGTCTCCCCCGACCCCGCCTCGCCACGCCTCGGTGCCGCCGTCTCCCCGCCCTCTGTAAGCACTCTCCCCTTCCGATCCCTCTTCTCTGCTTAGTATGAACCCTAGCTATTTAGTGCTAGTTAGTATGAACCCTAGGCTATCTTTAGTGCTAGTTAGTTAATTACTTAGATGGTAATTAAGGCAGTAGTTCCTAGGTACTAATTAGTTAGTAAGAACTAGGTACTAATTAGGTACTAGAATATTTTTATTTATAGTAAGTTTATTTTTAGTAAGAACTAGTTGAATTAATAGAACTAGTCAGTAAGAACTTGTTTCTATTTTTTAGTTAAAGCAATTTTTCCCGCCTCAACATCGACGATGCCTATCCCGCATCCTCGTCGTCGAGTCGGCGAAGGACGACACCTGCTTGACCAGATCGGCCATGTCTGGTACTGGGTTCCGCAGGGGTGGTACTGGGAGGCGCTACCTACCGGGGGGCGCAGGTTGGTGAGGAGCTAGCCTGTCGTTGACCCGAACCTTCTTTGGTGGCGGTCGCATGGGCCAGTGACGATCCAGAGGCTAGAGGACTCCGCGGAGGTGGTGCGTCACCGTGTCAGTGAGGAGGACGCGCATGTCCGTCACTACTTGTTTGCGTTGGAGCACAGGTCGTTCTCCAATACCTGGCAGGTTCTCCGGGGATCTCACTGGAGCTATGATCCCGTGATGGTTCCTTCTCTGTGGGTGTCCACCGCCCGCGCCGATACCCGTCGTGTGCTAGAGTTTTAGTTGTATTAGTGATGTTATATGTATGACACTATTCGTGATGTATTAGTGATAATATTCGACGATGTACGGACGCATGAGATGATTTCCTTTTGCTTATTGAATGCATGCTAATTTGAGTCCTATAAGATATTTTGAAATGTAAATCTTGTGTTGCTCAATATCCAAGTGGCCGGTCATGTTTGCAGGTTACACCTCCGAGTGGCCTATGTTTTGCGGGAGTGTTGATTCATTTCCGTTCCGGCAAATTTCAGGCGCTCGATATGTCCTATTTTAGCAAAGGTCATGCCGGATTTTTCCGTGAATTTTGGCATGACTTGTGCCAGAATATGTAGGAAATATCGAGTGTCGGGGAGCTGATCCACGAACACCTATGGGACCGGCGGACCGAGCCCCTTTCGGTTCGGCGGGGGGGCGGAGGTCGCACGAAGAGCGGATCGAGGCGAAGCACACGAGCAGTTTTACCCAGCTTCAGAGCTCTCCGGAGAGATAACACTCCTACTGCTGCATGTCTGATTGTACTGAGTTCTTGCTCGGGAGCGCTGAGTGCTACAGTACACACGAGCTGCTAACGAGACCGAGCGTGAATGTTTTTCTGGTTTCCGAACCCCCCTTTTCTACGTTGCGCATGGGCCTCCTTTTATACGCACAAGGGGTCACCGACAGGTGGCAACGTAGACAAGGGTAAAAATGGAAAAAGAGGGGTGGTTGGTACAGCTACCCGTACAGTGCATCCTACCTAACCCTGACGACAGGGGACAAAGGCATTAAATGCCCGTCTGCGTCGCCCAAATAGTGCAAAAAGGACCGTCAGGGACGCCACCGCTCGCCACGATGGCGATCTTGTCAGCGTCGCTTGCCACCTCGCACTGCTGGCTGCACAGCCTCCTACCACGCGCGCCTGGAAAGACCCCAAGGCGACATGTTGGTGGATGTGCTGGAGCGTGGGTACAGAGTGGTAGCCTGCCGCGGCAAGCGCCTTGCCGCGGCTGTTGTCTTGTCGCGTCCGGAAGCTTGTAGCTCAGCGGGCCTTGCCGGGACGCGCGACGCATCGTGGCAAGTTCCTTGAAATGCCTTGGTTGGCCTTCCCGGCAAGCTCCTCTTGCCGGGGCCATGTCTCCTTGGCTTAAATACTTTGTTCTTGAATGGCTCCAAAGGAACCATGGAGGACCTTGGTGGTCACCCGGCAAGCCTTGACGCGGGGCGCTACAACTGCCCGTGCACAAGTTCGGGATACTAGGGTACCCTTACTCTAGCACACCGACAGGAGCCCCCGGGCCTGGGCCACACACGGTGCCGAGCGCTGTTAGGCCAGGCCCAAAATAGGGCACGGGCACGCGCAGCCTGGGTTACGCCGTATCTTACTCCGTATCCACCGTGCCCTCCCCCAACGGCACGCGTCGAATGCTGCGTCGTGGGAGAGATCGTGAGTGGTTTCTTTATTCGGAAGGACGAAACGTCCGCCCCCTCCCTCTTTATAAGCAGGGGAAACACGGGCAGTTCGCCCATCTCGCCGGTTGTCACTCCAATTTCACAAATCTCCGCCGCTCCCCCCTTCTTCCCGAAGCTGAAAGAGAGCAGCGCTCCGCCCCCCATTGCCACCAGCACTACCAACACCGTCAATCTCCCCCACCACCTCCGCCATGGCTCCGAAAGCCGACAAGGGGAAGGGCGTGAAATCTGTCGAGGCGCAGCGGCTCGCAGTGCTGCGAAAGGAGCGAGCCATCTTCCCCCCTCAGCTTGGCGCGAAGAAGCTGAGGGAGTACTACTACCTCTTCTGGTCGACGGAGACGCGAGCACATCCGCGCACGAAGGTACTCCCGGCTGCCGCTTCGGAACTGGCTCCAGACGGGTACCCCTTCTTCGCGCTGTTCTTCTACTGCGGGCTCTGCCCGCCCTTCTCTGAATTCTTCTGTGACATCATGAACACCTACGGGTTCCGCCTCCTTGACTTCACCCCCAACGCCGTTCTGACCATGGCAGTTTTCGCACATCTCTGCGAAAACTTTGTCGGAGTCCATCCAAACGTAGCTCTTTTTCGCCACTTCTTTATGCCCCGAGTCGAGAGAGGAGAGCCTCTTGCCGGCGGGATCGCCTGGATCTCGAGAGTCGGCAAGAAGGAAGCTTATCTGGAGGGAGAGCTCCGCAGCAAGTGGGAGGAATGGAGAGCAGAGTGGTGCTGGATTGTCGAGGAGAACCCGCAGCCATTTACTGCCCTGCACCGAGCCCCAATAGTGCGTGGCAATGATTGGAGCAACGTGGCCCTGGAAGACGATAGGCTGAAGATTGCCGTCACCCGGATCCTTCGCCTCAGGCTTGCCGGGCTCACCGTAGGCGCCGTCGGCGCAGATTTTCTTCGCCGCCGCATCGCCCCCCTGCAGGAGAGGAGGAGACCCGCCTGGGAGTTCCAGAACTCGGCGGATATCATGAGGCTGCGCCCGGGCCTAAACTTCAACTTCACCATCCTGGAGCACGATGCTCCTGGAACTGTTCAAGCGCGATCCTCAGCACCCATTCATGTTGCCGAGGGGCGTCGTTCCGTTGTGCAACAACTCCTCGCTCGACCGCATCCATGCAATGATGCCGCTGTGCGACTCGCATGGAATTGTCCCAACTTGGCAAGAGCCGGCAGATGCTGTCGTGCAGGAGTTCTTTGACGGCCTGGTAGAAGTGCCGGTCCGCGCCGATGAACAGAAGAGCCTCACCCGCGACACCACCGATGCGGAGATACAGCGCATCGCCACCAGGCTGGAAGAGGTAGCGGCAGCCGCTGCCGCGGGTGAGTTCGGGTTTACCGTGGAGGAGGCAGAGGCAGCAGAGGCGGCAAGCCTTGTCGAGCGAGAGGAGTTCGCCGGCGAGGAAGAGCTTGCCGGGCCTGAAGCAGAGTCGAGTGAGCCCGGCGAGGGAGAACTTGTCGGGCCCGAACCCTCAGACAGCTTGCCGCAAGCGGAGCCCCCAGCTGCACCAAGAAGGCGTCTCCGCAAGGCCGGGGACGTAGCGGGGCGGCAAACGAGTCAACAGCCGCCGAGCCACGCGACACGCTCTACCGCGGCAAGTACTGTTGCCACGGGAGTGCCTCATGCCACTGCGGCAACTGGGGTGGGGTCTTCTCGGTCCACCGCTACTGCCCCTGCCAAGCGGGCAAGGGAACCTACTCCTCCGCCTCGTCGCACCGGAGGCGAGCCGGACTTTGATCTCTCCGCGCTCAGCTCCGACGAGGAAGTAGAAGAGTAAGATTCTTTGCTGTTCTTGTAGTTCTTCAATTTGGTTGCTTTGTCTTGTATCTGACTTGCTTTACTCTGAACCTATTCCTTTTCAGGACGCTGGCCCAGAGAGCGGCGAAGAGAGCCAAGGCCCTAGTGATTGTCATCGAGGATGATCCCATTGCGACGGCAGGGGACATGTCCGAGACCACCTTGCCGGAGCCGGCAACTATTCCCCAAAGCAGCCCCCAGCGCAGCCCCCAGCGTAAGTATATGGTTTGCTTCTTGCTGACAGGCGCTCATGGGTGCTCTTTCTTTGCTGATTTGACTGTTGGTTTGTGTAGGAGCAGAGCAGCCTCACCAGGAGTGCCCGGAAGCCGCTCCCGAAGCGCCATCTGCTTCGACTACACCGCCAAGGGAGGCCTCCCCGGCAAGGGAGCGCTCTCCGGCAAGGGACAGTTCCCCGGCAAGGGACAGTTCTCCGGCAAGGGACAGCACCAGTGATCCTCCGGTGGTTGAGACCACGACTGCAGATCCCAGCACAGGTAACCCTTTTTCTTGAAAACTTCCCTTCGGTTCTTCTTCTTCTGATTTTCTTTTTTGCATATTTGCTTGACTCCTCTCCGTTTTCCGTTCGTCAGATCCACCTGCCACAGATCCGATGGAAACCGAGGTCACCGGCGAGGAGGGCGCGCGCGGCGACACCGACGATGCCGTTGCCACCGAAGGAGACACCGGCGCTGATGATCCACCCAGCGAAGAGGCCGCCAAGGCTGCCGCCGCAGAAGCTGGCGAGGGATCCGGCGATCGCACTGACGGCCCCGAGGCTGCAGGAGCGCCAGGCGCTGCGCCGACCGCCGATCCCTCCGCCGCTGCTGTAGAGCCAGGCTCCGAAGAGCCCCAACCCGGCGCCTACTTGAAGGCCGGCGATGGCATCTTCATCAAGCTCCCCTGGGCGTCAAGCTCCAGGGCGCCGGTCAAAGGAGAGATTCTAGATGGAGAGGTGCTCGCCTCCGCTGGGCTGATGTTGGTCGACACGCCAAGCAGCAGCAGCGACGAGCCTGAGGAGGAGCGGCTGCTGCGGAAGCTGCTGTCGCTCTACCGCGCCCGACAAGCCAAGCTGGCATCCCGAGAAGCACTTGTCGCGAAGGCGGGAGTGGACATCGAGAAGCGGGCGGAGGAGCTCTGGGGTCTTAGACAAGAAGCCCTCTGGTCCTTGGCGGAGGAGCAGGAGCAACTTCTCGAGGAGTGTAAAGCCTTCCTCCTCGCAAAGGCTGAAGTTGAAGAGCAACAGCGGCTCGCTGCTGAGAAGCTGTTTGCGCAGGAAGGTGAGTTAGCGCAGTGGAAGGTGAACCTTGACAGCCACGAGGAGGAGCTTGCCGCGCGCGAGCAAGCAATTGGCGGGGCTCTCAGGGAGGAAAAGGATGCTGCCGCAGCTGCCGAGGCTGCCAAGAAGGAGCTGGAGACGAGGGTGGCGCAGCTGGAGGCCGACCTCAAGGTGAGCGGCGAGGAGCTCGCTGTGCTCAAGCGTGAGCGCGAGAAGGATGCTGCCGCTCATGGTGAGCTGCAGGGTCTTCTCGCTGAGAGGAGCAAGGAGCTTGGCGCCGCCAAGGACTCCAATGCAGATCTCGAGTTGAAGCTGGCTACTTTGACTCAGACGCTGGACGGCGCCAGGGAGCGGGAGGTGGCCTTGTCGGAGAAGATCAAGGACGACAAGGCGCTGCTGGCGAGTGCTACTGCCGCCCAAGACGCTTTTAGGGAGACTGTGGAACACTGGACCGAGGGTCTGGTGAATGTTGCCGCAGCCATCGACGGGGAGCTGGCGCAGCTGGGGATGGAGGATCTCGGGTACTCCTCCGATGAGCACCTCCAACCTAGCGCCAAGCTCAGCTTGTTCTTCAAAGGCGTGGCGACGGCCCTCCAGCGACTCCGAGAGAAGATCCCAAAGCAACTGGCCGACAACTCGCGCAAGATCTGCGCGGGAGTTCTTCAAAAGGTGCTGGTGAAGGTGGCCTTCCTCAACCCAGGCCTCAACCTCACCAACGTCCTCAGGTCCCTGCCGCCGGATGCTGATCTGGAAGCGCTCAAGGCCCTTGTCGCACCCATTGTGGACAAGGTGAGCGAGATCAAGAGGTTGAGGGCGATCGCGTAGATTAGGCCGCCCATTTTCTCTTTTTCTTGCCGCTGTTGGTCATGTTATGAGAACAATCTATTAGAGCTGCGACAAGTTATCTTGTAATATAACTCTATTTTGAGTAGAGATTGTTATGTTATTTCCTCTACTTGATTCCTTCCTTTGTATGTTTTTGCCCTACGCTTTTAGGGGACTTGTCGGCGCAGGTACCCTAGCCGCGAGCGCTGAGTGCAGGACATCAGCAGCCTGCTGGCGGCACCGCTACCAACAAGAAATCTTGTCGCAACTAGTCGCAGCTCACTTAAGTTGTTGAGCGGACTCGAAACAAAGTAAGGGCGCAACTAGCTACGAGTTGGTTCCTGTGCGCACAGGTTTTCCATACAAAGCACGATCGTTCGAGGAAGATAACTTAAAAATTTAAAACTGATTGCTCAAACTTTGGCAACTTAGCTTTTCTGTCGTTTGCTTTCCGGTAAGGCGAAACTCCCTTGAACGATGCCTGGTCCACACCATTATCTTCTCCTTTCCCCCCGGCAAACTTGTGTGCGAGGGAACCTTCCTTTCCTTTTTGATAAAAAGAAAGAAGAGAAAATAAAGATATGGAGCCTTACGGCTCGTTATTGCTTACCGGGGGTAGGCGCTGCACAAAGTGTCACATAACTCATGCAAAGAAAGTAGAAAGCATGAAATTGACAAGATGTGCGGAGCACATGAGCTTTACTTATGCACGGGGTCTGCGCTCGGCTTTGTACAAAGGATTACATGCAACATCGGCAATACTTGTACAAAAGGTGGTTGCCGGAACAGGTTCCGGCAACCGCGCCTTACGGGTAAAACTTACGAAGATGCTCAATGTTCCAGGAGGTGCTCACCGGAATGCCATCTTCAGTCTCAAGGCGGACAGCGCCAGGCCTCGTGACTCGTTTCACCCGGTAAGGTCCTTCCCACTTCGGCGTCAACTTGTTGGAATTCTTGGCGGACTGAACGCGCTGAAGAACAAGGTCGCCTTCCTCGAAACTTCTAGCATTAACTTTGCGGCCATGGTAGCGGCGCAAAGCTTGCTGGTATCGAGCAGCTCGTACAGCAGCCTGAAGACAGTCCTCCTCAAGGAGCAGCGCGTCATCTAGCCGCAGCTGCTCTTGCTCAAGCTCATCATAAGCGAGCACTCGAGGTGACCCGTATACGAGTTCCATGGGGAGAACTGCCTCTGCTCCATAGACTAGAGCGAAAGGTGTCTGGCCAGTGGCTCGATTTGGCGTCGTCCTGATCGACCAAAGAACCACCGGCAGCTCCTCAATCCAGTTCTTTCCGCACCTGTGCAGCCTGTCGAAAGTCCTGGTCTTGAGCCCGCGCAGCACTTCAGCATTTGCCCTCTCCGCTTGACCGTTGCTTCTTGGATGAGCAACAGAAGCGAAGCAGACCTTGGCGCCAAGATCTTGGACGTACTGCATGAAGGTGCGGCTCGTGAATTGTGTGTCGTTGTCGGTGATGATCTTGTTAGGGATCCCGAAACGGCAAACAATCGACCTGAAGAACTTGACTGCTGACTGTGCTGTCACCTTCCTCACTGCTTCCACTTCCGGCCACTTTGTGAACTTGTCGATTGCAACATACAAGTACTCAAAGCCCCCGACAGCTCGGGGAAAGGGGCCGAGGATGTCGAGCCCCCAGATCGAAAATGGCCAGGATAAAGGGATCGTCTGGAGAGCTTGAGCTGGCTGATGTATCTGCTTGGAATGGAACTGGCAGGTTCACACTTGGTTACTTGAGCAGTTGCATCCTGGAGGGCTGTCGGCCAAAAGAAACCTTGCCGGAATGCTTTGCCGACAAGTGCTCTTGCGCCAATGTGGTGACCACATATGCCTCCATGTATCTCTGCCAATAGCTTTTGTCCGTCTTCCCAGTGAATACACTTTAATTTCACACCATTGAGTCTTCTTCTGTACAGTGTGTTGTCGACAAACTGGTACATACTTGACTGCCGGGCTACTCTTTCCGCTTCTTCTTGCTCTTCGGGAAGTTCTCCTGTCTGAAGGAAAAGGACAATCTGTTGTACCCATGCTGGAGCTTGCGGCTCGACAACAAGGACTAAAGGCACATCTACTGCTGTGGGAACATCCGCTTCTACGGCAAGAACCTGCGGCTCAGCCGGAGCTTGACGTTCCCTGGCAAGCTTGCCAGAGCAAAACTTGTTGGGAGTGTCTGCTTTAACGGAACAAACCCTAAGGCTTGCCGGAGCAGACTGCTCCTCAACACCTTTGGTGTTGATCTTGAGGACCTTCTTGGCGGCGGCTTCGGGGAGCTCTGCCGGAAAATAATCACCAGAAATCAACTTCCTCTTCTTGCTCTATCTAGTTGATGGTGTTACAGATGGTTGAGTCAGCTTGAGCACAAAGATCCCTGGTTCTACAGGTAACTTAAGTGCGGCGCACTTTGACAGGCCATCGGCAATGTCGTTCTGAGCTCTTGGAACATGTTCCATCTGTAGGCCGTCAAAGTGCTCTTCTAGCTTTCTCACTTCATCAACGTAGGCTTCCATCAACGGACTCTGATAATTCTTGTTAACTTGGCGGACGACAAGCTGGGAGTCACCCCTGACAATGAGCTTCTTGATCCCAAGGTCTGCCGCGATCCTGAGATCGGCAAGCAATCCTTCATACTCTGCAGTATTGTTAGTTGCTTGCTCCTTGGGAAAGTGCATCTGGACTATGTACTTGAGGTGCTCTCCGGTGGGTGCAACAAGCAGCACGCCCGCACCGGCGCCTTGCAGCAAGAACGCACCATCAAAGTACATCAGCCACTCTTTGCTTGCTTCCTTGACGGGGATGCTCGTCTCTGGAATTTCTTCATCTTGTGTTTGCGTCCATTCTGCTATGAACTCTGCCAATGCTCTGCTTTGGATAGTTGAAGTGCTCTCAAACTTCAGGCCAAAGCTTGATAGTTCTAGTGCCCACTCGACAATCCTGCCTGTTGCTTCTGGATTTTGCAGTATCCTCTTCAGCGGAAAACGAGTGACGACTGTGATCTCATGTGCTTGGAAGTAATGGCGCAGCTTTCTCGAGGCCATGAGAAGGCCAAAAAGCAATTTCTGCACACCAGAGTACCTTGATCTAGCCCCCTGCAGAAGGGAACTGACAAAGTAAACTGGGCGCTGCACCATTCTTTTCTGCATCTTGTCACGCTCCTGCGCAGATCAATCTTTGTCGGGACCAGAGCTTGCCGGTGAAGTCCCCTGCTTGTCGCTGGATGCATCTGCCGTGGTTGCTGGCTCATCATCCGCCTCCCTCTCCGCTACTAACGCAGCACTAACCACTTGATTGGTTGCCGCTATATATAGCAGCAACTTCTCTTGTGGCTTAGGTGCGACAAGTGTTGGAGTGGAGGACAGGTATCTCTTTAATTCCTGCAGCGCAGCCTCCGCCTCCGGAGTCCATTTCATTGGACCTGTCTTTTCCAATATTTTGAAAAATGGCAGGGCGCGCTCAGCAGACCTAGAGATAAACCTGCTGAGAGCAGCTACGCAACCGGCAAGTCTTCGTACATCCTTGACGCGCTTTGGTGCTTCAATCTGCTCAATGGCCTTGATCTTGTCGGGATTGGCTTCAATTCCCCGCTGAGACACGAAGAACCCGAGAAGCTTGCCGGAGGGGACTCCAAACACACACTTCTCAGGGTTAAGCTTGAGGTTGATCTTGCGCAGATTTGCAAAGGTTTCATCTAAATCTTGAATCAGAGTTGCCTTGTCCTTGCTCTTGACCACTATGTCGTCCATGTAGGCTTCCACATTTCTATGCATTTGCGGCTCAAAAGCGTCGTGGACTACCCTTGCAAATGTTGAACCAGCATTCTTTAAACCGAAAGGCATCTGTACGAAACAGTATGTGCCACATGGGGTGATGAATGCGGTCTTCTCCTCATCCTCTTCTACCATGAAGATCTGATGGTAACCTGAGTATGCATCAAGAAATGAAAGCAAGTCACATCCGGCCGTGGAGTCAACAATCTGGTCGACGCGCGGCAAGGGAAAGGGGTCTTTGGGGCAAGCTTTATTGACATCGGTAAAGTCGATACAAAGCCTCCATTTCCCGTTTGCCTTGCGCATGACTACAGGATCGGCCAACCACGTAGGATGGAGCACTCCTCTGACAAGGCCTGCTGCTTCCAATTTCTTGATTTCTTCTGCGATGAATTCTTGGCGCTCCACTGCCTGTTTCCTGACTTTCTGCTTGACGGGTCGCGCATGAGGACAGACGGCAAGGTGGTGCTCGATTACTTTCCTGGGAACACCGGGGATGTCAGACGGTTGCCACGCAAACACGTCGACGTTCGCCCGCAGGAAAGCAACGAGCACGCTTTCCTATTTAGGGTCGAGAGTGGCACTGATGGTGAAGGTACCGCCAGTGCCGTCCTCCTTGGCGGACACCTTCTTGGTCTCTGGTGGAGCTGCCATTGCTTTCTTACACTTGCCGGTGGAGCTCGATGGTGCGTCCTCGACGGTAGCGCAGCACTCCGAAGAGGTGCGCTTGCCGGAGTGGGCATCAGAACTCTTGCCGGACTTGGTCTTTTTCTTCCCCCCGGGAGCTTCATCGGCAAGTGATTTGCGATCTGTTGCGGCTGCTGCTTCCCAGTAGATCTTGTCGGCGCAGATAAGAGCGTCCTTCTTGTCACCGGGGACAGAGATGACACTTATCGGGCCTGGCATCTTCAGCACGTTGTATGCATAGTGAGAGGCTGCCATGAATTTGGTGAGTGCCGGATGGCCGAGTATCCCATTGTAAGGCAATGGAAAGTCAGCAACGTCAAAAGTGACCCTCTCAGTCCTGAAGTTCAACTCGCTGCCAAATGTCACCGGCAACGTGATCTTTCCCTTCAGCTTGCTCCTTCCCGGATTGATTCCTTGGAATGTGCCAGTCTCTTCGAGCTCGCTATCAGGGATCTGGAGTTTCTGGAGTACCGCGGAGGAGATCAAGTTCAAGCCGGCCCCACCGTCAACTAGCATCTTAGTGACTTTGAGGTTGCGGACAGTTGGTGAAACCAACATCGGCAAGCACCCGACCGCACTTATGCGATCAGGGTGGTCCTCAATATCAAAGATGATAGGCGTGCTGGACCATTTCAGAGGCTTGCGTGACTCGATGGGTGGTTCTGCTGCATTGACTTCTCGCACCCACTACTTGAGCTGGCGGTGTGAAGTATGCAGAGAAGCACCACCGTCAACGCACGGGACCTCTGTGGCTTTCTGGAACTCCTGCTGATCGGTCTCATCATCATTCATATCTTCATCGTCGTCGTCATCTTCATCCTTGTCGCGGCCGCGGGGAGGTCTGTCTCCTTGCCGCTGCTTGGCCTTGCCGCGGCGTCCCCCTCAGCCGGGGCGTTTCTTGCCGGCTCCTCCAGCACCTTCCTAGGCTTTCTCCTTGTCGCGTCGCGCGTATTCAGCTTTTTGCTATTCGACAAGCTGTTCGACCTTCTTGCAGCTCTGGAGGTCGTGGCCCTTGGTGCGGTGGATCTTGCAGTACTGCTTGTTGGTGCCGTCCTGCTTGTCGGTGACCGCCACAGCCTAGTGGTTGGTGCCTGCGGCAATCTCCTTGCCGGAGCTACCAGCTTTGGTTTTCTTGCCGGACTGCTCAACGACTAGCACCTCTTTGCCTTTCTTCTTCCTGTTGTTCCGCCGCCGGTTTTTCCTTGCCGGGGCAGTCTACTCACTATCAGATCCTCCTGCTCCTGTATTCTCTCCGAGGAGTTTCCTCCCTTCCTCAGCACATGCACACTTGTCGGCCAGGGCACATAGCTCACTGACGTCTCTGATCTTGCACATCGCCATCTCCTCCCGCATCTTGCGGTTCCGCACGTTCTGATGGAACGCGCTGATTACCGTGGCAGGGTGGACATCTGGGATGTTGTGCTGTACACGGCTGAATCTCTGAATGTACTTGTGCAGGGGCTCTCCTTCCTTCTGGGCGAGCAGATGAAGGTCACTCTCTTGGCCATGAGGTTTGTGGCCACCTGTAAAGGCGCCGACAAACTGATGGCATAGATCTGCCCAAGAGGATATGGAGTTGTCCGGCAAGTGCATTAGCCAGGATCTGACGTTGGGCTTGAGCACCAGCGGGAAGTAGTTGGCAAGGATCTTGTCGTCCCGTCCCCCGGCAGCTTGCACCGCGATGGTGTAGATGCTGAGGAACTCCGACGGATGCGACTTGCCGTCGTACTTCTCTGGCACGTCTGGCTTGAAATTCTTCGTGCTGGGCCACTAGACTTGCCGCAGCTCACGAGTGAACGCAGGGCAACCTACCGCGTACGGCAAGTCGCCTGGTTCCCCTAGCGCATGCACGTCGACAGAGGGCCCAGTGCGCTGGTCTGATTGACGTCGCGCTTCTCTTCGGCGCTTGATGCGAGTACGAGCGTCTTCTTGCTGTCGTTCGTGAAGAACTTGGCGCTGATCGCGACGAGCTCGTGGATCTGATGATGCGGTGGAGTCGCTGTCGAGGTGGATCCGGCGAGTCGGCGATCTTGGCCTTCGGGGTGGAGAGTGCATGGTGGTTGCACCCCCATCGGCTCGTGCCTGGTGGTCCTGCCGCGGCAGCGATGTACTCGGCTGCCGTGGAGTGTCGCCGTTGGCGAAGCCGATGAGACTCTAAATGGTGGCCCTCCATCCGTCGATCTTGTCTTCCGTTGGAGGGTAATCCAGGAGCAGTTGAGCTCGCGCCAAAGCTTCTGCTGGAGTGGTGGGTGGCAGTGGCGAACGGTGCGAGGAGCGGGATATGCTCGGACTTCTAACTATGTTAGAAGGAGCAGTATCCCGTCCAGGCGACCGTGCTTCGCTCGTGCCAGCATGTTGGCGTGCATGCTAGTCTTGAGCACCCCGAGATCCACCAGCTCGATCTTGGTCCAACAAACGTATGGCACTGCGAATACCATGACGCTGTCGATCCTGCGCCTCCTGAGATGGGCGCGGTACATGTACGGACGCCGAGGTCTGCGCGGCCTTGTCCTTGGACCTGGCAGCACCGTGAGCTCCCTCGTCGATGTCCGTTCTTCCGTCGGTGTTTGCCCCACCACTCGACTGCTCCGGTGGTGGTGGGACCGACGTGGACGGAGCAGCTGCCGCCGAACTCTTCTTCTTCGGTGGCATGTCAATGAAGAAGATGAAGATCTAGCTCGTGTGAACGCTGGATCAGGTTCACACAACCTCGACGCCCCCTACCTGGTGCGCCAAAGATGTCGGGGAGCTAATCCACGAACACCTATGGGACCGGCGGACCGAGCCCCTTTCGGTTCGGCGGGGGGCAGAGGTTGCACGAAGAGCGGATCGAGGCGAAGCACACAAGTAGTTTTACCCAGCTTCGGAGCTCTCCGGAGAGATAACACTCCTACTGTTGCATGTCTGATTGTACTGAGTTCTTGCTCGGGAGCGCTGAGTGCTACAGTACACACGAGCTGCTAACGAGACCGAGCGTGAATGTTTTTCTGGTTTCCGAACCCCCCTTTTCTACGTTGTGCATGGGCCTCCTTTTATACGCACAAGGGGTCACCGACAGGTGGCAACGTAGACATGGAAAAAGAGGGGTGGTTGGTACAGCTACCCGTATAGTGCATCCTACCTAACCCTGACGACAGGGGACAAAAGCATTAAATGCCCGTATGCGTCGCCCAAATAGTGCAAAAAGGACCGTCAGGGACGCCACCGCTCGCCACGATGGCGATCTTGTCAGCGTCGCATGCCACCTCGCACCACTGGCTGCACAGCCTCCTGCCACGCGCGCCTGGAAAGACCCCAAGGCGACACGTTGGTGGATGTGCTGGAGCGTGGGTACAGAGTGGTAGCCTGCCGCGGCAAGCGCCTTGCCGCGGCCGTTGTCTTGTCGCGTCTGGAAGCTTGTCGCTCACCGGGCCTTGCCGGGACGCGCGGTGCGTCGCGGCAAGTTCCTTGAAATGCCTTGGTTGGCCTTCCCGGCAAGCTCCTCTTGCCGGGGCCTTGTCTCCTTGGCTTAAATACTTTGTTCTTGAATAGCTCCAAAGGAACCACGGAGTACCTTGGTGGTCACCCGACAAGCCTTGCCCCGGGGCGCTGCAACTGCCCGTGCACAAGTTCGGGATACTAGGGTACCCCTACTCTAGCACACCGACATAGAGTGCCTCGGATTTGTGTGTTGAGTATCTTGGTAGTTGTCTTCGATCGATTTTCAATTAATGTTTTAACTATGAACATAGGAAATGTCTGACGACAAAAAGGATTTCAGTATTTGCAAATACTTCGAAGACGAGCGTGGTCTGTGCGACGGAATCTTCCTAGATGATGATAGGCGCTTCAGCATCAAGCTGGACGAGAACTTCGAAGTGGATACAGTAAGTCACAACGACATGTCTTTTTTCGTAATTAAGCATGACATCTGCTTCATTTGCTTCAACTTATATTTTTTTTACTATTCTACTAGCGTATCCCCTGCCATGCAAGAGTTTTTGTATTGGATAAGATAGGTTTCAGTCATAGTATGGAGGAAAAGAAAGTTTACTAGAAGACCGAGCATGGTTATATTTTCCATGCAAAATTATACAATTCAGACGACTACACCTATTTTGGATGCAAAACATGGCGAGCACTATGCAAAACTTATGCATTTGAGCCTTATATGGTTATCACCTTTGATATTCGTCCGGAAGATAATATTGAAGGTAATACCGACATCTGGGTCGATGTGCAGACGCCTCCAGTTATACCATTATGTAAGTTTCTCAACCATATATATTTATGTCTTTGATATTGTTTATTCAAAAATAGTTGACAACTAATTTGTATTGTCAGCTTATTTCGATGCAAGCAAACATGTCCAGCGCTTGGTAGACAAGACCATATATTGTCCTGGGGCTGAACTCAACTGCGAGGAGCTCAGTCATTATGTTTCATGGCTTGAGGATCTTGATACTGTCAAGACAAATTTTCTTCCTGCATTTAGAAATGTTAGTACTGAAAATGTGCGACCAATAGTGTTCGTAATGAACTACGGTCACATCTATTTAGGAAGGATGGTAAGATTTTTACTATTTGTCATCAGTGCATCTTTTCCATACATTATTTTTGAAGCTAAACTTCATTGCTACGTATGTTACCATACGATGTTCTTCAACAGGGACTCCCGATGAATGTTGTGCCTTATGGGATCGAGACTAAAGGTACCATGAGTATTATCAGCTTATGGCCAAGATATCCTACAGATTACTTTAGTGCATTCAAGATTAGCGACGAATGCTTAATAGTGCAAGACTGGACCAAATATGTGATGGGGGAGCGCAGAGAAGTACTAGGGGGCAGCAAACAGATGTGCTACCCACGATTAGGAGACAGGTTCATCTGCATGCTCCAGTTTGATCAAGGAGGAGAGCTATACATGTTTTATGTTATTTTACCTAAGAGAGAGCAGCAGGAGTGATGAGCTAGCTAGAAATGAGTTTGAGGATGATGATTTGCTACACTATTAATATGATGATAAAATAGCTAGTGTTGGTGGTAATGACTATGATGATTATTATTAGCTAGTGTTAGTGGTGATTAAATAAATACTGTTGGTGGTAATGACTATGATGATGATTAAATAGCTTGTGCTGGCGGATTAGATTCAAGTGGAGGCAACATGTGGTGCACATCGAAAGTACTACTAGTCCAAACTAGATCAAGTTTGGATTAGTAGTATACTTTTGACATGCACCACATATTGCCTCCACTTGAACCTAATCCACCTTCATTTGACACACTGTTATGGACATAATGATGTAAACCTCATAACTGGTATTGTACCAATATTTATACGATGGCGCATAAATACACTAAAAATAAAAAAATAAAAAACAATACTAGTAGCGATGGATAGAAAACACGCTACAAGTAGTTACCTTAGCAGTAGCGTGGTACTGAATAAACGCTGCAACTATTTGTCCTAGCAGTAGTGCGTGCGGGCACGCGTTACTGCTAAGCAATAGCTGTAGCGCCTTATTAGTAGCGCGCCCTCCCGCGCTACTAGTGGACACAAAACCCGCTCTACTGCTAGGGTTTTCCCTAGTAGTGTATAACTATATGATGTCTTTATTAAATGGGTTCCCATGCCATAATTCAGATAGATGATGTGTATGTACTATGTAAATATGATGGCATGATATAATTCAAATATATGATTTATATAGTAACCAAGTAACCAGATGGCAATCTATATATGATGTAAAAACTAAGCAATGCAAGACAACATGCATGACATGGGTAATATAACCCTACCAAGTTTGAGCATAGATCTCAGGGGGGAAATAGGACTGGTCATCAGTCTCTGAATCCTCCTCTGAGGAGCTCTCTGTAGCCAGCAAGATGTCTGCTTCAGCAGGTAGCATTGTCTTCTCTGAATACCTTGTTTTCACTCCAGATACTTCCATCACCGCTTCAAATGGCTGATGCACAGGAAGATTAGTTGAATATACAAACGTTGCCGACAAATGGAACACGTAATACAAAAAAATGATAGCATGGTATAATTCACATACATGATGATTGGCTAAACAGCATGGCATTGCATAATTCACATATATAATGCCTTTGCAACAAGATAGCATTGTATAATTCACATATATAATGTATTGCAACAAGATGGCAATGCATAATTCACATATATGGTAATTAGACACTGAACAGGTGGCATTCACACAAAGCATGTCTAAACTAACCAAATGGCATAGCAATGTGAGACACCATACGCACGATATGAGCAACATAACCCTGCCAAGTTAGAGCATATACCTCGGGGTGGGGGGATAGGACTGGTCATCTGTCTCTGAATCCTCCTCTGAGGAGCTATCCGTAACCAGCGAGATATGCACTTCGTCAGATAGCATAGTCTGCTCAGAAGACCTTGTTTTCACTCCAGAATTTTCCATCACCATGTGAAATGGTTGATGCACATGAAGAGTAGTTGAATGTACTAACATTGTTGACGAATGTAATATGTATCGAAAAAAAGGATGGCCTGATATAATTTACATATAAGATGACTGGCTAATTAAGCAGGATGGCATTGCAAAATTCACATATATGATGCCTGGCTAAACAAGGTGGCATTGCATAATTCACATAAATGATGAATAAACTAAACAGATGGCATTCGCATAAAGGATGTCTGAAGTAAGCAGATGACATATTTGATGTATAAAGTAAGCAATGCAAGACACCATATGCATGATATAACCAACATCAGCATGCCAAGTTAGAGCGAAGACCTCAGGGGGTAAATAGGAGTTATCTTCTCCTTCTGAATCCCCCTCAGAACAGATATCTTCCTCTCGATTACAATCCGAAATGCATGGAGGGGGGGCTGCCTTTGCGCCTACCATAGAGCGACGTCTGCATGAAATTATATTGCCACGCAAGGCTCGTCTCTTTTGCTCTACATGTTTAGTTCCATTGTTTACAATAACTGCATGCATAGGAATAAAACATAGTGAGATTATGTAAGGAGTGCATGTAGAAATCCAGAGTGATGGTAGCAACCTGTGGATAGACCCAAAACCAATAATAGCAGGCAGATGATGGCTTCAGTTAATGAATACAGATAATGGCTTCTTTACTGTTTGTTTCCCACCCAACATGAAACTCATAGTAGACACCGGAGATTAACCAGATAGTAGATAGATACTATTGATAGCGGCCCTGATATGTACCCCACAACCATTTAAAAACTCAAGTTTGACCATTAGTTTGGAGCTGACTCGGAGTCTAATCGGTGAACAGGACGATAAAGTAGCATGTAATATTAAGCGATGCATAACGTAAGCAGACACGAAAGAGTGCGACCTCTCTTGCGGACCCGTGTAGTCCTCGAGGTCATCTGCTCGGTTGATGATGGTAATGCAGTTTTCATGGCTGCCAGCGGTGGGGAAGAAGATCTGAGGCGGCGAAAGACAGTCTGGAGGCCGGATCCCTGCTGTGCTGGACCCTTCTATCGTTGGAGCAGCTGAGCTAGGGTGGACGACGGTGTAGCAGGACCGGGACAAACCACGCAAGGTTTTCTTTGACAACTATCTGTAAGAGAAGTAATTCTGTAAGGGCTCGTTTGAATTGGAGGATTCCAACAATGCAGGGATAGGAAATAGATAGGAATAGGATAGGAATGCACGTGAAAAACAAAGAATTTAAAAACACAGGATTTCTGGCAATCTGGGTGTTTGATTCACAACAATTGGAAGATCACAAGATGCAAAGAAGCATGGTGAGATTAAGTCAAACCACAAGAAAATGTATGGTTATAATGCTATTATGCTACTATCTCTTAGTCTTGTGCTTCATGAATAGGAATTTGAAAAGGAGGACAAGTGAAAATTAAAATTCCTACGATTTTTCTTTCAAGGAGACACTAAAGGAACAAATATGTGTGCTCAGTGGACAATATATATATAACATGTAGAGTAAAAAAGAGATGCAACAAGTGTACAACCTCTTTGCCGAAGCCATGTCGATCTCAGCGTGATTGGGTTGGCTGGTGAGGATGCTCCGGCTGACTTTGCTGTCGGAGGAGGGGAAGAAGATCTTAGGCGTCTGGAGATGGAGCCCGAGGTACTGTTCCGCTGTGATGGAGGGTTTCGTCACTGGAGCAGCTCCGGTGAGTTGTACGACGCCGAGGCTGAAGCGGGACAAGAGAGACAAGGAACAACGTTAACCTGAGTGGAATTCTAATAGGATCTCCAATACATGACGTAAAATACATAACCACAAAGTGCTAGATGTAAAATACATCAGCCGCTCATCTCTGAACTTAACTGTTGAAACTGAACTTAACTGTCAAAACTGAACCTAACTGTCCAAACTGAATTTTGCTGTCAAAACTGAATTTTGCTGTCAAAACTGAATTTTGCTGTCGAAACTCAACGCACTAGCAAGGTGAGGCTACACGTCGGTCGACTGACTTTTTCATCTCTGGTCAGTTGATTTTGCAGCCCTTGGATACGAAATCAAGGGCCTGCGGTTCATCTTCAACCTCCACCCCCCCTGAACCGCCAGCCACCACCGGCCAAACAGAAGCCCCCTGCCGCCCGCGACCGACGGTGCGCCACCCCGCCCGCCCCGAAAACACTCCCACCGCCGGTCCGCCGCCGCCCCAGCCATC